>NW_016808195.1:1120620-1179335 GCF_001698545.2 Rhinopithecus bieti
GGTTTATGCCATTCTCCTGCCTCAGCCTCCCGGGTAGCTGGGACTACAGGCGCCCGCCACCTTGCCCGGCTAGTTTTTTGTATTTTTTAGTAGAGACGGGGTTTCACTGTGTTAGCCAGGATGGTCTCGATCTCCTGACCTCGTGATCCGCCCGTCTCGGCCTCCCAAAGTGCTGGGATTACAGGCTTGAGCCACCGCGCCCGGCCCATAAAATTATTAATGAGACATTGTACATTCTTAGTACTAAGTCTTTGAAGCCTAGTGATGTATTTCACACTTGCAGCGGATCTCAAATCAGACTGGAGCATTTCAAGTCTTCAATAGCCGCATGCTGGCTTCTACAACAGCTCCAGCATAGCTGTGTGGGTTCAGATGCCATGAACTAGCTGTAGTACCTTCACACGTTATTTAATCTCTCCCCTTCAGTCTCCTCCTCTCCAACATGAACACGATTATAATAGAACCTACCTTAGACAGTTATGAGAATTTAATGTTTCTAGAATAAGACCTGGCATATGGCAAGAGGTATAAAAGCATTAGCTTCTATTATTGTATTATTTCTTACCCTTCCAAAAATCAAACAAGGTAATGGATGTTGAATGTGATGATACAAATTTTAAGACCTTGTTTAAAATTGTAATTGCCACTAACTGCAGTTGAACTAACAAAAACCAGTCCTGATCTGCCACCCTGAGTCCTGCGTGCATTTCAGGTAGAGACCCTGGTAGCTTCTTATAAACTCCCATTTTCACTTAAGTTAGTTTGAGTTATGGCTCTGCCACCAAAAAAAAAGTCCTAGGGAGGCTGAGACTTTGTTCCTGCCCTGCTGTTTCTGCTCTGAGGGAAGGATGGGGTGTTGCCTTGGCTTCACAACTTTGAGCCACCTGGCATGTCTGTGCTCCATAATACAGAGACCAGGGAAGAAGTGGGATGGTGCTTATCTCATCAAGTGACAGGGCCAAATGGGATATCAGGTGTGCATGTGTGCATGATACTGTGGCCTGGCACATGGATAACCAATAAATAGTATGGTTTATTATTATTGCCTTTGAGGCCAGACACTGGGGATTTGGAGGTGAAAAGATGTAGTTGCTGCTCCTGTAGGGCCCACTCTGATCCCTAGAACTTCCTGGGCAGGTTATAATGATCTGCTTACCTGAGCATCCAGCCGGCATACCTGTGTGACCAGGAAAAAAGAGCCTCACTCTCCTTTTCCTTTGTAATAGGCGCCCAACGGCATCTAGATATAACAGCATCCAAGACCAGGCAGGCAGCAGGGGAAGGAAATTTTGGGGTTAGACAATAATCCCTGGGAATGACATAAAAGGGACTACAAGATCTAAGAACTGAGGGAGAGAAACAAATTCTGAACTTTGAAGATGTCAGGGAGAAAAGGCTAAGTTTTCCTTGTCTTTTCTGGGTGGGCCCAAGAACTTCCATGGAGTCATTTCTGGTCAGGCCTTGATGGGCGTTCAGAGTAACGCTAAACTTCTGATACAGGGCCGGGCACAATGACTCACATCCAGAATACTGGTATTTTGGGAGGCTGAGGTGGGGGATCACTTGAAGACAGGAGTTCGAGACCAGTCTGGCCAAAAAGTGAGACCGTCTGGGCAACAAAGTGAGACCCCCCCTCCCCTCACCCCACCAGCTCTACAAAGAAAAAAAAAAATCAGATACAGGTCTACCCTTGGAGAAGCATGAGCTGGTCTGGTGATTAAGTCATTTTCCAGCTGTTTGACCTTGGGCAAGTTATTTAATCTCTCTAGGTCTCAGTTTCTTTGTCTGTAAAATGAGAAAAATAATAATGCATGGTCTTATTTGAATTTGAATATTTATTGTTTCACTTTATGTGTGAAATCTGAAATAACCCCAATTTTCCCAAGTGAAAAGTTGTCAAGAATCTTGTAAGGCAGTGTGAATTGTAAATTGTAAACTGTGTTTATGCTATAGCCACATAACAGCACTGTCCTAACAGGTAATCAGAAATACCTACCATTCTTCAGCAGGTGAGCTATTTTTTTTTAACTTTTTAAAAATTTCCACAGTTTATTGGGGAACAGGTGGTGTTTGGTTACATGAGTAAGTTCTTTAGTGGTGATTTGTGAGATTTTGGTGCACCCATCACCCGAGAAGTATACACTGTATCCTATTTGTAGTCTTTCATCCCTCACCTCCCTTTCCCCCTTTCCCCTGAAGTCCCCAAAGTCCACTGTGTCATTCTTATGCCTTTGCATCCTCATAGCTTAGCTCCCACTTATGAGTGAGAACATATGATGTTTGGTTTTCCATTCAGCAGGTGAGCTTTTAATGACACCAGTTTTGAATCATTTGAGGTCTTTAGGAATGCCTCCCTCAAGTGATTTGACTGCTCACACCTCCCTTATAGAGTAATTGTGAATATTGAATGAGATAATGCAGCAACAAGCCCACAGTAAGCACCCAGTAACAGTCGTGATTTTTGATACAATAATCATTCCTGAGAACAAAGAGAGAGACGATGTCATGGGAGAAGGTTGTCACACTCATGAGAATAAACAAGCAGACCTGGGTAGACCTGGGTCTGCTGTTTCCCCATCCATAAAGTGGCCATAATAGTGACCCTGTGAGGAGCTGAACATTTGCAAACTTTGGCATCAACGGCGATGAAGGCAGTTATAATGGCTGATGCGATTTTATAGCTTGGCATGAAAGCAAAGAGGTACAGGATTTCTACAGGTATGCCCTACTTTAAACAAGATTGTAAAATTCAAATTTAGTCATTCAATGATTAGCTTTTAACTTTTTGTTAATATTACAATGTGTAGGCTGAGTGCAGCGGCTCATGCCTGTAATCCCAGCACTTTTGGAGGCCAAAGCAGGTGAATTGCCTGAGCCCAGGAGTTCGAGACCAGCCTGGACAACATGGCAAAACCTCGTCTCTACAAAAACTACGAAAATTAGCTGGGCATCGTGGTGCCTGCCTGTAGTCCCAGTTACTTGGGAGGCTAAGGGGGGGAAAATCGCTTGAGCCCAGGAGGCAGAGGCTGCAGTGAGCAGAGATAGTGCCACTGCACTTCAACCTGGGCAACAGAGCAAGACATTGTCAAAAAAAAAAAAAAAAAAAAAAAAAAAAAAAAAGAGAGAGAGAGAGAGAATAAACAACGTGCAAAGACTGGCTGAGAAGAATTAAAAAGCTATGGAACATGCCCCTGCCACTGAGGAAATTAGAGCCTAGACAAACAGGGATCAATTGGCGTTATCAGTGTCCTCACGTGGATCACAGACTACTCTGTACTTTTTGTTTTGGGTTTTTAATTGGAAATTGTTGCCAATGTAAAACTTGGGAGGTTTTATATTAACATCGACGTTTGCAGCTTTTCTTGAGCAGCAGAAGGATCTGGGCAGCACTGAGCCTGCATTTACGCAGGTCATCAGGTAGCTGCCCCTTGAGACAAGGTATTACAGGCTGACTTGTGTCTCCCAAGAATTCGCACACTGAAGTCCTAACTCTCAGATTCTCAGAATGGGACTGCATTTAGAGATAGAACCTTAAAAATGGTAACCAAGGTAAAATGAGTCATATGGGTAGGCCCTAATCCAGTATGAGTGGTGTCGTTATATGAAGAGGAGATCAGGACACAGATATACACAGAGTGACAACCATGTGAAGACACAGCAGATCATGGCCACCTGCAAGCCACAGAGAGAGGACTCAGAAGAAACCAACACTCAGACACCTTGATGACTGGCTTCCAGCCTCTAGGGATCGTGAGAAATAAATGTCTATTGTTGCATGTCCCCAGACTGTGGTATTGTCATGGTGCCCCACGCTGACTAGGACAGACAGCCTGTGTTCTAGAGTGTTCACAGTCCTCACCACTCCCAAATATCATGCATCCCATTCCCATACACATTGCGCACAGCTCCTGTCAGTATCTGGGTTTGCAACCCCTAACCTAGAGGAAAAGAGTAATGATTCTCCATGTATGTTGTGTGTTCTTATTTCAAAGTTTTGATGTTCATATCTCCCTTAATTCTCCCCACACTTCTAAGAGGCTGATACTGTCATCTCCACTTGGCAGAAGAGAAAACAGAGCTCAGAAAAGGGAAAAAATTACTTTTCCTAGGTCAAAGTTTGGGTGGAACTCAGTCCTGCTGGCTAGGGGCCCAGAGCTCAAGTTCCTCTACCATGGCCCCTCAGCTAACAGGGGAGTTACTAACAGGGCAGTGATGTGTATGCGCATGTGTATGTGTGTTACAGGAGTAAGCCACTTAATAGAAGTGAACAAATCCACGGGAAGGTTATTTGCTTGAATAAATATTTGGCACAGAATTCCTTTCAAAAGAAAAGCTAGAATGGGCCGGGTGCAGTGGCTCATGCCTGTAATCCCAGCTTTTTGGGAGGCCGAGGTGGGCGGATCACGAGGTCAGGAGTTCGAGACCAGTCTGGCCAATACGATGAAACCCCGTCTCTACTAAAAATACAAAAATTAGCTGGTTGTGGTGGCGTGCACCTGTAGTCCCAGCTACTCAGGAGGCTGAGGCAGAAGAATTGCTTGAACCCAGGAGGCAGAGATGGCAGTGAGCCGAGATCGTGCCACTGCACTCCAGCCTGGGCGACAGAGCAAGACTCCATCTCAAAAAAAAAAAAAAAGAAAAGCTAAAATAGAATGTAACTAATAGAAGTTTGATTTACGCAAGAGTTCATCTCATAGAGGCAAATTAAGGTTGGCAGGTCTTTGACCTGGAAGAAGGAGTGGGTGAAGCTGTGGGTGTGGAGAGGGACTCTGTTACCCCACAGTGAACATTCAGGAGTAGGACGCATCAGTGATTGAGACAGCAAGAGATCAGTAGGGTCAGGATAAGAGAAGGAATAGAGAGACAGGGGAGAAGAATAGGGAGATTTGCGGAGAAAAAAGTGACATCTTGGAGAACTTGCTGAATATTCGATGGAGACAGAGTGGCTTCAAAGATGACTCCAGCCTTGTGAAAAATAATCTCAGTTCATCCATACAATGACACACTATGACACCATTAGAAGAACAAAGTAGGCCTGTATATGTAGATATGTAAACATGGCGAAGACACACTGTTAAGTGAAAAAAGCAAGTTGTATCATGGAATGTAAAGTATGCTTCTCTTTGAGTTAAAAAAAAAAAAGCACAAATATAGAGTATATATATGTACAGAAGGGTTGGGGAAATACTTTCTGAAAAGATACAAAATCTTGTTAAAGGGGTTACCTTTCAGAATTGGGAGGGAGTGTGTAGGCTTTTACTTTTCTCTTTCTAACTTTTGAACTGTTCCAATTTCCTGTGATGAGCATTGTTACTTTTATAACATTTAAAACAAAAGGTAACCCTAAGGTTTAAGGATTGGAAGACAGGTAAGTGTGGTATCCCTGCTAGGAGACGGGGAGAAGTCAGACATTTGGGAGGAAACAAATTCTGCAGTGAATCTGATGTGTTACAATGAAGGGCTGTAGTGATGCTTGAAAATGTGTGGAGAGTCTGAGGATCGGGCAGTTGAAAGCAGGAGTAATTGATATAATTACTCCAGATGACAGAATAAATTAGAGAATGGTGCAGAGGGAAGGCAAAAATAAGGATGTGAGAGGACAGATTTTTAACAATGCTAACTGAGCACCAGCCTTGGGTTGCCTTATGTAGGACATTGTCTTTCTATTACTGCTACTTCAGCATGGTGGAAACACAGGGTCTCTGAGAAAAGGCCAGTCGAAGGAAGGGACCGCTCCAGGCTTCCAAGCAGGGCAGTTTTGTGGTCAAGGAGCAGAGGAGGATCACAATGAGGTAGTGCAAGGGACTCATGGTGTCAGAGGAGAGACCTGGGCTGGGAGAGTATTAGGGCCCACTGCAATTGTTTAGCTGAAAAGTGAGGTCCCAGAATGCGGCAGCAGCAGTGGGGATGGAGAAGTAAGGACAAAGCATATTAAGACAAGTAGTTTAGGCAGGGAAGGAGAATGAAGAGAGTCAAGAAGCATTGGGTACAAATCTCTGCCTGCCGTTCAATACCTTTTGAGCTCAGTTTGCCAGTCTGTATCATATATTTAAATAAATGTGAAGATTAAATGAAATAATGCATTCAGTAAATGTTAACTGTGATTGTTAGCTCGGGTATTGGACTCAGATTTACCAGACTTCAAGTCCCTTTTTCATCAGTTACTAGCTGTGCAACCCTGTCCAAATCATTAATGTCTCTGAGCCCAGTTCCTCTTTTGTAGATGGGGATAATCTGTTGTCATGAAAATGAAAGAGCACAAGTAAAGTGCCGGCAGGACTTGGCACAAAGCAGGCGCTCAATAAATGGCAGAGCTACGGGTATTACTATTGTAACGGGTAAACCACTGGGCACAGAGCCTGGCACACAGTAAGGACTCAAAATATGTTAATTTGTGTTATAAAACAGAAGACAGAAGTCGAGAGGCAGGAATGCGGGAGCTGCCCAACCCGCAATAAAGGCGCGCTGGCAGCTCTCCCGCCTTCCGCATCCTGCCCCGCCCGCAGCAGTGCGAGTCCTCCTCCTCCCCGCGCGCACTTGCCGCCCCCGCCCGACCGCGGTGTGGGCCACTCACCCTCGCGGCTGCCCGCCACGTCCAGGGGCGTCCGGAGCAAAGAAGCTCTCGGCGGGGCTCCGCGTCCCGGCTTTCGTCGGCGGCAGCAGCCGGGCCGAGCGCCGGCCCCAGGCATAGTTTTCCCATCCCGTCATGGGCGGGAGAGCCTTCTTCCCGGTCACGTGGGCTGGCCCGCAGCGCAGCATTCTCTTTTTAGCAGCTGTTTGGAAAAAACTTGCAGTGCTGATGACAACTCGGGTGTGTCGATGCATCTCTGCGTGGGTAGAGCTTGTTAGTGTATTTGGAGGTTTTGTGCACCGGAGTGATCAGAGTGATTGTTTCCCACGCGTTTGCAAAGGTGTGGATGGACTTGAGTGTGATGATAAATCATATGGATGTGTTTAGTTGTGTGTGTGCATAAGTGCGTTTATCCAAATTTTTCATCAGGGCTGTTCGGTGTATGCACACATGCATGCACATGTCCAAGATGGCAGCTTGGTGTACAACTGAGTGCACATCAGCGGCTGGATGTACACAATAGTGGCTAGACATCTGTATGTGGGGTGCATGTTTAATTGTGTGTATGACTGTGCAGTGGCTCATTCTGTGTTGATTTGTATGCATGCCTTGGTGTGGATTTTGTCCAGATGTGAGTGTACACATACACACTAGTGTGGGTGAGTGCCCTGTGTCCCAGCTCTCATTTCTCTCCTCCCCAGAAGGTGAGGATTCACTGGCCTCACTCGCTCTCTGACCCAACCTCAAGTCATTGAGAGACTTATGGAGGGTCTCAACTCCCAGGAGAGACAAAGCAATCCTGTGTAGGAATCAAGCAGGCACTGGAGGAAAGGAAATCCTCCAAGGCCTAGCTTTCACTTCTCCCTGTTCCTTCCACTGCTCTCTTCCACTAGCTACCCATATTTCGCTCCATGGCCAGAGCATCTGGTTAACAGCTGGTAAGTGACACAAAATTTATAGTCAGAATTTTAATACAGATATGCATTTGAATTCTAATGTTGGAACCACTGCCTTAATCAAGTCAGATAACCTCATAGATGATGTTTCATTTTCTAAAAAATTGGGAGAATATTACCTGCACTGCCTTTACCCCAAAGTTGGAACACTAACTCATAAAGATGTTTGGTAAGCCATTGAACTATGTAGGAAATTATTACTAATACTACATAAACACCATTTGAAAATGAAAGTTTGTAGGCTCAACAAACATTCATTCAACAAATATTTGATAAGCATCCATTATGTGTCAGTCCCCAAGCAAGGTGCTGGGGATATAGAGGGAAACAAATAGGCTTGATGCCTACCCTCATGAAACTTAAGAGTCCTCCAGCTGGGGATGACACAAGTGGTTACAAGTGAAATGAGTGTTACAGAAAACAAAAACTTAAAGTATACACTGGGCAGTAAGGGGAAGGCCTGGGAAAGTGATGTTTCAGGTGAACCCTGAGAGATCAGTGAGACTTGTCTGAATGTAGGGGAAGTGTGACCTTAGAAAATGAAGGAATGATAACATGTGGAGTGGAGTTTAGGGTGTTGATACACAGATGCCTGGAAAGGAAACTTCTATCCACTGCCCCTTGGGTCAGATGTGTCAGCAATCAGAAAGTTGAGGAAACTGCTTAAAATGCCTGGAAGTCATTCAGAATCTAAAGGGCTCAGGAAAGCCCCTCTCCTAGGGTAGAGTGGTAATATCTGTGTGTTATCCATGTGGCTCCATTATGACAGAGGTTGAAATCACTGGCATGCTCTCATTGGTTAGAAAAAAAAAAAAAAGGTTAATGAAAAGTATAAGAAAGGCAGTGGTGCTATACCTGGCAGTGTGAAACATTTAGTAAACACTACTGACTGAATGAATGGGGGCAAATGTTTTCCCAACTTTTGAAGGATACCTGGAACCTAGGTTTCCTAAAGCCTAGCAGAGTTCCTCGGTCCTTGTCCCATGGTTCCTTGCAGTGCTGATGGCTTCATGTAGCAGGCAATCCAAAATACTTCTGAAGTGGCAGTTCTGTGAGCTGTGGGAACTGTGTCAAGCTAGAATAGGGCTTAGAACTTCCTCTCTCTAGCCTCTCTCTGTCTTTACTCTCTGTCTTGAATTCGGTCTACGAACATTTGTTTGTTTGAGATGGAGTCTTGCTCTGTTGCCTAGGCTGGAGTGCAGTGGTGCAATCTCACCTACCGCAATCTCCACCTCCCAGGTTCAAAAGATTCTCCTGTCTCAGCCTGCTGAGCAGCTGGGACCACAGGCACACACCACCACACCCGCCTAATTTTTGTACTTTTAGTAGAGATGGGTTTTCACTATGTTGCCCAGGCTGGTCTTGAATTCCTGGCCTCAGGTCATCTACCTGCCTTGGCCTCCCAAAGTGCTGGGATTAGAGGCATGAGCCACCGCACCGGCCACAGTCTATAAACATTTATTACCTATTATGAGTATGGGGACAAAGAGATGAACTTCTGAATGAGAACACAAATTACACTAGGAGGGAAAATACAATTAAGTGCCATAGGAAAGGTGCAAAGTGTGAACATGAAAGAGGAGGATTTCCCCCTTCAATTTCATTCATTTCACATCCACTCACATCTAGAGAACATGCTAATATCCATCTAGAGAAGATGAATGATATTATGACATTGATGGCCACAGAGTGGGGCAGCCATGAGGCAGATGTGGCAGATTGGCTTGTTCCACAATTGTCCAAACTCTTCTTGGTGTGCCTTCCTACACAACAGAGACTAGAAAGCTAAAAATCCATTTCTCAGACTCCTTGCTGTTGGGGCTCCCATTATAATTTAGGTTTAGCTAGTCCTGTGCACCTGGGAAAGACCTGAATTCAAAATTGTGTTAAGAAAAACAAAAAACCAAAACCAAAAACAGTTACGTGAAGAGGAGGCAGCAGCCTGGGAGGAATCCACTTTGCTGGTGGTAACCTGGAAGGTGCAGTGTAACTCTGGAGTTCTGCCAGTTCCTGATCCCCAGATTACACCTAAGATGTTGTGTTCCTGTAGTCAGACTGGGCCAGTCGCTGGCCTGCTGACTGTGGCAGAAGTAACTGTTCCCTTGGGGTGGTGGGGTTAGTACGACGGTGGGCTTTGGGTTTTGGGACTCATTCCTGCAAGCCCAAGCCAGAACTTGTTCTGCAATGGTTCTGAGTTTGACTCTTTTTATTAAATTCATGTCTGCTTAAAATCCTAACTAACATGTCATGTTGTGAACTATAGGTGCTGTGAAAGTCAGGGAAAGGAGATGAGTGTGGATCAGAACAAGCAGAGAAGAAATCTAGAGGACTGCCTTCTTTCCTCTTTCTATCCACCTCCTATGCTCAACCCCATTTCAATCCTACTATCAACCTTCAGATTAATCAGTTGATTAAATATCAGCAACAATGCACCAGGCACTCTGCTTGATGTTGGGGTCACAGTGATGAACGAATAAGGAAGGTCTCTGCTTCCACAGAGCTTACGAGACAGATGTGAAACCAGCAACCAAATAAACATATAATTCAAAATTGTGGTGAAAATAAGAGGAAAACATGGGAAAGAATAATGGTATGAAGTCTGTGAGATAACCTATTTTGATTGAAAAGTCTAGATGATCTCTTCAGTAGGTGATATTTAAGCTGAGTCCCAAAGAACAAAAAAGGGCTAGTCGGCCGGCGGATGCGGTGGCCCATGCCTGTAATCCTAGCACTTTGGGAGGCCGAGGCGGGCGGATCACGAGGTCAGGAGATCGAGACCATCCTGGCTAACATGGTGAAACTGTCTCTACTAAAAATACAAAAAAATTAGCCGGGCGTGGTGGCGGGTGCCTGTAGTCCTAGCTACTCGGGAGGCTGAGGCAGGAGAATGGCATGAACCTGGGAGGCGGAGCTTGCAGTGAGTGGAGATTGTGCCACTGCACTCCAGCCTTGGCAACACAGCAAGACTCCGTCTCAAAAAAAAAAAAAAAAAAAAAAAAAGGGGGCTAGTCATACAAAGGTGGCCAAGGTGAGGAGAGGTGCCAGGCAGAAGAAGCAGGGTACGTACAAGCTACCTTAGCCTTTCTAAACATCTTTCTAATGCTTCCCTGTGTAACAGAGGATAAAGCCTAAACTCACCCTCTTTTATGTTGAGGGGACTGTCCTATGCATTGTAGGATTATCAGGATCTCTGGCCTCTACCCACTAGATACTACCTGCTAGTAGCAGCCCCCCTCAACCTCAGCTAGGACAACCAAAAATGTCTTCAGACTTTGCCAAATCTTTCCAGAGGGGCAAAATTGCCCTCTATTGCAAAGCACTGTCTTATAGGTAAGCTCTGCTTTGGTCAGGGTGGTTTTCTCACTGACTCCCAAATGCACCATCAATGTTTACATTTCTGCACCTACATATGCCGTTTCCTCTAATTACTATATCTTCTTCTGCCTCTCCACAAAGCCTTACCCGTATTTCTACCACAAATCCATGGCTTTTTCCATTGGGGAACTCTGTTTGGATGACTCTCATGTGTTTTGGGTGGTAGGGGAAGAAAGGTCCATCCTAGTGCTCTGTCTGCTCTCTGGCTACAGCAGCAGGGGCATGTAAATTACGTACCCTTTCCTTTTCTGCCCAGTTAGGAGTTGAATTGGTGGGCATGAGACCCAAGTGAGCCAATCAGAGTCTTTTCACGTGATCTCCATAAGGGTGCATTGCTTTTCTTTTGAATTGTTGACTGCAAAGAGGTAGCCCCTGGACTGCCACTAGCCATGTTTTTCTTGGCACTTGGAGAGAGCCTGCTTATGGCAGGAGACAATGACATCAATACACAAATAGAAGTAGATCCAAGAAGAATTGAAAGGTGGAGCAAGTGCCATGACTACATTATTAAAGCCCTTTTTTCAGATACTTGTGCTAAAACAGTCTCATTCGCGTATTCTTTTTCTCTTTCTTTAAGCTAGTTTGAATTGTTTCTGTCAGTTACCATGGAAAGTCCTAATCAATATCCTTCAATGCCTAGTTCAAATCTTTCCTCTTTTATGAAGTCCTCTCAGCATAATAGTATGAAGAAAATGCCTTATTTGCATTCTTAACTGGTGTTTTGGTGGATCCCAGCAGCCATGCATCTCTTCCCAACTCTGAGTTTAGTGATGTAATGTTGGTAATGTGAAAGTAATCACACCATGAAATCAACAAATTCTACAAATCAGAGCAGTTCCCTCTACCGCAGCCCCCAGCCTGTTCACCAGCACATCACTGTCTAAATCCCTTCACAATTGTGTCACCCATTTGGATAGTAATCATGTAGTGATTTGTGACACTTCTTGCATTTTGAAAAAGGTGAGATTGGGAGGACAAGTACCATTTATGCTGCATCTGAATCTTCAGAATCTCAAAGGAGGAAAGGTCCTGAGAAATAATTTGGTCCACAGTCTTCATTTCATACTCAAAGACAAAGAGGTCCAGAGATCTTCAGTGACTTAATGGTTGTGGAGCCAAGAAGAAAGTCTTCTGACTTACACTCATTATTTAAATGTAGGCTCTTTTTTTCTTCCCATTTTCAGCCTTTTATTTTCTATAATTTTGGTATAAAATAGTATTTTAAAACTATTGTTGAATCATTCCAAACAGCTGATAGCCAAGATCCAACTTCTCAGATGCTTACTTTTAATAAGGGTCTGTGAGGTTCTCCAGAATGAGATAATTCCAGATGGTGCTCACCAATGTGGCAGTATCGGGGAGACAGCTATTCATAGAGAGGACTTGCTGCCATTTCACAGACTTCTAAGCCCTCAAGTCTGGAGAACTGTACTCACTGTTGTAATGCCATATGAGGGAAAAGATCAAAATAGCCCAGGTTTAAAAGACCATGTCGAAGTGAATGTTGGCTGCTGTGTGTATTGTTACTTAGAATGAAACAAGATCAACCCAAATGAAAGCTTGCTGATTTATAAAAAATTAAAAATACACAATTAATTTCTTGATATAGCCATTCTGTTTCCAGGAACTTATTCTGGAAATGTGCATATGGATATTCATTGCAACCTTGTTTAATAAAGGATTGGAAACCATCTAAATGCCCAGTGATAGGGAGCTGATTAAATAAATCACTATACATATCCACACAGAGGCAGAATTCTATGTCTTATATGGAATGATCTCTGAGATATACTGTTTAGTGAGAAAAATAAGGAGCAGAACAATGTACATAGTTTGCTACTATATACCTTAATAAAAGAAAGGCAAGGAAAACACATGTGGGTATAAAAACAATTATTTCTGGAAGGATATACAAGAAATTGTAACCCATGAACTTGTCTCTGGAGATGGGAACTGGAAAACAGTTGTCAGAGGGAAGCTTATTCACCGCTTGTCTTTTGGAATGATTTGATTTTTAAAACCATGGGAATATGTTACTTATTCAACATCCCTCCCTACAAGAAAATAAAAAATAAAGTCTATGCTGTGTTGTAGTTTTTCGAAATTCTTCTTTTGCTCTTATGGATGAGCTGGATCTGGGGATGTGCCAGAGTTTGGATAGTTAATAATAGTAATCCCTCTACAATGATATACTTTCTTTAAAAAAATTTTAAAATAGCTTTTTGTTCCATCTTTCAAATTCGGGACAAGTATTTCCCTCATTATACATCTGAAGGAACTGAGTGAGGCACAGAGGCAGGTCATCTTCCCAAGGTTACACACTGAATGAGGGTCGGAGTTGGGATAACCAAAATCTTGTACCTAGCCATAAGTTCTTTCTACTAGACTATATTTAGCTGGGCAGAGGGTATCAACAAGTGAGTAGTTTTCATGGGAAGGAAAAGAAGAACCAGAGAGTTCTCAGAGACTCTTCTTGCTTTAGGTTGTTTTTGTTTTGTTTTGTTTTGAGATGGAGTTTTGCTCTTGTTGCCCAGGCTGGAGTGCAGTGGCGTGATCTTGGCTCACCGCAACCTCCGCCTCCCAGGTTCAAGCGATTCTCCTGCCTCAGTCTTCGAGTAGCTGGTATGACAGGCATGTGCCATCATGCCCAGCTAATTTTTATATTTTTAGCAGAGACAGGGTTTCACCATTTTGGTCAGGCTGGTCTTGAATTTCTGACTTCAGGTGATCCACCCACCTTGGCCTCCCAAAGTGGTGGGATTACAGGTGTGAGCCACCATGCCTGACCCTGTTTCAGGTTTTAAGAAAGTTAAAGCTCTGACCAGGCGTGATGGCTCACGCCTGTAATCCCAGCACTTTGGGAGGCCGAGGTGGGTGGATCACCTGAGGTCGGGAGTTCAAGACCAGCCTGACCAACATGGAGAAACCCCGTCTCTACTAAAAAAAATACAAAAAAATTAGCTGGGCGTGGTGGCACATGCCTGTAGTTCCAGCTACTCAGGAGGCCGAGGAAGGAGAATCGCTTGAACCTGGGAGGCAGAGGTTGCGGAGAGATTGCACTCCAGTAGCCTAGGTAACAAAAGCGAAACTCAGTCTCAAAAAGAAAAAAAAAAAGTTAAAGCTCTGAGACAGAGTCCTAGTGCAGATGAAATCAGACCAAAATAGATATCACTTACATTCAACAAGAATTGACCCAGAAAAGCTCCAATCGGTTTCCAGATGTAACTCGAAGGACCTCAGCTGGAAAGACTTCATTTTGGAATCTGATGCAAAAAGCTCTTGATGAGGTTTCTCAACTCAGTGTGTGGATCAGAAATGAACTAACATTTGATTTGAGAAAATGCCCTGCTAAGTTCTAGAGGCTTCTGCTTTGTAGAATCAGGTTCTGAGGAAAGTAGCCTATGAATGAGTCCAGAAACAGGCTTTGCCACATTTTGCCAGCGTGATTTTAGGAGGGAATACAAGAAATAAAGGATCCATCTTTGCCTTTTGGCTGGGAAGAAAAGTAAGAGTCCCACATTAAGGAAATGAGACATGATTAAACTACATAAATGAGATATTGCTAGCGGCTGGAAAGGGGTATTTTATCTGTTAGCTGTTCTGAAGTAGAAGGAGACTAATTTCTCTAAATCTTGCATTTCAAAAGACTTCTACAGATGTCCTTTAAATAACACTCAGAAGACTATGTCTCATCCACTTAATTTACATCCAGTAAATTTATTTTATTGACAGTAAATTAAAAATCTTGAAGTATTCAAGAGTGTCTAGTGTGCTACTACTTGTGAAAAAAAAAGGTTACACACACACACACACACACAATGTACCCAGGCACCCATGCACATACTTGTTTATTAATAACTATCTCTTTAAAGATCCATAATCTGGTAACAGTAGCTGCCTCTGGGGAGATTCCAGGATAGGATGGGAGTCACAGCTTTCACTGTACTGTTGCAATTTACCATATGCATGCATTACATATTAAAAATAAGACACTCTAATAAAAGCTCAAAGGGAAAAACAGATTTGGTGGCTACTCTGTAACCAATTAAGTAAATTTAGCACTACCAAGGATGTAATAATTTGGCATTATATACCTACTAACCTGAATCAAATGATACTAACCTGAATTGAATAAAGCCTTTTGACATAACCTGTGATTTGCAGAAAACCTAGAATAATTAGTTAAACAAGATAATCAAATCAAGTAAGTGGGATATTCTTCAAAATTTCAATGTCATGAAAAAATAAAAAGGTGGTTCAGAAATATAAGATAATAAAATCAGAAATAAAAGATATTGGGGGACTTTGAATATGGTCTGAGTATTAGGTAATATTAAAGAATTACTAATTTTTCTCCGGTGTGAAGAATGATTTTGTACTTATAAAAGATAATGTCAGCTGGGCGTGGTGGCTTATACCTGTAATCCCAACACTTTGGGAGGCCGAGGTGGGTGGATTGACTGAGGTCAAAAGTTTGAGACCAGCCTGGCCAACATGGTGAAATCCCATCTCCATTAAAAATACAAAAATTAGCCGGGCGTGGTGGTGCGTGCCTGTAATCTCAGTCACTCGGGGAGCTGAGGCATGAGAATCACTTGAACCCAGGAGGCAGAGGTTGCGATGAGCTGAGATCGTGCCATTGTACTCCAGCCTGAGCAAAATGAGCAAAACTCTGTTTCAAAAGGAAAAAAAAAAAAAAAAAAAGGATGTCCTTATTTTTAGGAGATGCATGCTGAAGTATGTAGGGGTAAAGACACATGATGAACTCACTTTAAAATGGTTCAGAAAACACACATGAACACACATGCAAGTGTACACATGCATATACAGACACACACACTATTGGTTATTAAGCTATAGTCTCTCAGTTCCAAACTCAGCTACGTGATGCCAGGGCTGGGACTTTGCAGATCACATTTCTTCTTTACCAGCCGGCCTTCTGACAGCCTGCAAACAGGGAATACTAGAAGAAGACTGGAAGTCTAGATGAGTGGCAAGAACTTGGTCCTTTCTGTTTTGCTCCTGTTACTGTCATTGTCACTAAGCAACAGTTCCTTACCCTGGCAATGACAGTTATTTCCCGTAGGAGCAGCTGGTTCAAGTTTGCATTTTTTTCCACAATCTCAGTCTCATTATGCTTCTTCAGACAGCCGGTATCAGATGGCAGATGCTCTCTCAGTCCCAGCTCTGTGGGGCCCTCCATCAAAGCTTCTGCATTTTAATAATTCCAAATTACTCTCCATGTTCTCCCAGCTGTAGGGCTGGTGGCTGCTCTGTGCATTTACGATAGTATTCCTTTTGCCCCTCCAGTTCTCCAATACCTGGTTAACACTTCTTTATGTTAAATTGTCCCTGTGAAAGTAACTGGTATAGCTTATGTATCCTGACTGAACCCTGATGATTCAGAAACTGGGATCAGGAGTCCCAGGAAACAGACTCTCAAAGATGGAATTTTTGAGGTGTTCGGGTTTGTCTTTAAACTTGAACAAAATGTTGAGCTCTTTGTCATGAAATGGGATGCTGGTAATCCATGGGATGGAATGGCACTGATATTCAAATTATTTATTGTAATAAAGAACTCCCTGAAGCAGGTGCCTTGGGGGCCCACGTGGTTGCTTGGAATGAAGATGACTATAAACATTGTGAGGTGGGATGCCTGCTTCTGAGTGTATGGAGTGCTTACAGGAAGAAAATGTCATACTCAGCTCTTTCAAATCTTAGCTCAAGTCTTTGTCAGAGAACTAGAGAACATCTGTGGCAGTCCTAAAAGTATCTAAATGAGATTTAGATACATTTGATAGCCTACATTTCCCAGCGAAAGTTAGAGTGAGAATTTGGAAAGTGTCCCCAAGACTTGGAATGAGGACATCTTCATGGACTTGGATGAAGCTGAAAATCTTCCATGTCTGAGATTAGCTATCTTTTGCTTGAAGACCTTGTAATAACCTCACTGAGGCAAGTGCCTTTCAAGGAGGTGCCTATATTCTCTAAGACATAGCCTAACTACTCCTTGTTGCCACCAGACCATAACTAGGGTCAAACCCAGCATATTCCAATGGAACAAGTACAAAGTCTCATTCTGAAGGAAAGACTTTATAATCCAAAAGAACTGCAAGATTTTTCTAATTTCTGTAGGCAGAAACCTGGTCAATATATATTGGAATTGGATTCTAAGAGCGTTAGACCAAAGAAGGTGGAATATAATAGGCCAAATTTACTGATATGAGAGTACTTATCAGGGATTCTGGGTGTTAGATTATATTAAGAATTTACTTACTTACATGACAGAAACTTGGACTAAACACTGACCTACATATAATGAGTTTGAGGTCTCAGAACTTTCTGGTATAATGCAGAGAAAAGAATCCAAAGTCTTAAGAAGCTCTTAGTGATAAGGCAAATGGTTTTTTCTCTGTACCAATTTGCAATGAACACCAGAAACAGTTTGTCTTTACCTGACAGAGCCAAGAGATCACCTTCACAGACTTGCCTTACGAATATATTAACTTACCTATAATATAGTCTGTACAGATTTTGATCATCTTGACATTCCACAGAGTAACTGATCTGATAAGAAGGTAGTAGCAAGTACTTTAGATGTCTTAGCAAAATGCATGTGGGTCAGAGAATGGGAGATAAATACCACAAAAACAGAGGACCTTAGCAGAGTTTCTGATGTGCTAATAGTCTGGAGTATATTGCAATATCCCCTTCAAGGTGAACAAGAAGTTGCTGTGCCTTGCATGACCTACCACTACAGCAGAGGAACAGTGCTTGATGAGCTTTTTTTAAAATCTGGAGGCAACATATACCGCATGAGTGATGTTGCTCTGACCCATTTACCAAGCAATCCATAAGACTGCCAGTTTGGAGTGGAGACCAGAGCCCGAAAAGGCTCTGCAGCAAGTCCATGCTGTAGTGCTAGCTACTCTGCCACGTGGAGCTTAAGAGCCAGCAGATCCAATGACTCTTGAATGTGGCAAGTAGGAATTCTTTATGGAGGCTTTGGCAAATACCAATAGGAGAACTGAACCATTGACCTCTGGGGTGGTAGAGAAAATCCACACCCTGTTCTGTAGATAACTACTTTTCTTTTGAGAAATAGTCACTGGTTTGCTACTTGGCATCTAACTATGGGACTGGGTGCTATTTGATTCAGCAAGTCATAAATTGGAGTGAGTATAGCAGCAATCTATCCTCAAATGGAAAGAAGTATAGAAGAAACAAAGATTAAGCCGATTTGGAAGGCACAAGCAAGTTGCTTGAGTAAGTGGCTTAACTCCTTTGATACCTACTTGTGTTGCAAACCTTCTTTTTTCTCAATCTATAATTTGGGCTACATGGGGAGTTCCTTACGACCAGCTGACTAGCAGGAAGAAATTTAGAACTGGTTTATAATTTATTCTGACCAATAAGCTTGTACAAGCTGGTTGCTGCACAATCTATTGCAGCATTACAACCTCAATCAGGTATGTCTTGGAAAAGTCCTAATGAAGGGAAAAGTTCCTAGAGAAAATTTTGAGCAGTACATTTGGTTCTCTATGTCTGAACTGAACAATATCCAAAAGTATGGATCTAAACTGCAGTAGTCAAGGGAAGTTACTAATGGTTTGATGGGTGATCAGGGACTTGGGAAAAACAGATTGAGAAGATAAGTGACAGGAAGGTGTAGGGGAGACGTGTATGAATGGACCTCTCAGAACAGGCAGAGAATTAAAGCTAATTGTGCTCCAGAGGAATACTTACCAAAGGAGGCTGTGTGCCCATGAGAATGCACTTTGCAGCTGTCAACTACAGGCAACATAACTAACCAGGGGCCCCAGATGCTGAAATTAATGCACTCTGAATTTCATCACTGCACTTGCGCAGGTTCAAGCTTCCTGGGAGCTATCCCCAGCAAATGTCTGAGTGTGGCAGGAATACTTAGCCACGCCTGTTCCTGGGATATATGTGTCTCTTGTGACAGCTGACTTTGGCATGAGGTCTTCCGGACTGCCTTGCTGAACCTAAACTAACACAGACATCCATCCACCGCAGAGGAAGCTCTCAATAAACAGTAAGACAAGATGACACTCTTTCACATAGACTAATGGAAAAGATAAAATAACCCAGAAATAAATCTCCACATTTATAGCCAACTCATTTTTGACAAAGGCACCAAGAACATAAACTTAGGAAAGGGTGGTCTCTTTAATTAGTGGTGCTGGGAAAACTGGATATCCACATCCAGAAGAATGAAATGAGATCTCTTTTACAACATATAAAATCAACTAAAATGGATTAAAGACTTAAACCTAAGTCCAACAACTATGACCTAAGTCCAACAACTAGACAAAAACAGAGAAAACACTACAGGATATTGGTCTGAGAAGAATCTTTTGAATAAGACTTCAAAAGCACAGGCAACAAAAGCAAGAATAGACAAATGGGATTACCTTAAATGAATTAAGACTCTACACAGTAAAGGAAACAACAGAGTGAAAAGACAACCTACAGAATGGGGGAAAATACCTACAACTATCAATTTGACAAGAGATTAATAGCCAGAATATATAAAGAACTCAAGCAACTCAATAGCAAAACTAAATAATCCAATTTAAAATGGGCAAAAGTTCTGAATAGATAATTCTCAAAAGAAGATATACGAATGGTCAACAGGTATATGACAAAATGTTCAACATCACTAATCATCAGGGAGATGCAAATCAAAACCACAATGAGATATCATCTACCCCAGTTAAAATGCCTATTGCCAAAAAAGACAAAAAGTAATACATGCTAGCGAGGGTGCAGACAAGGAGAATGCTCATACACTGTTGGTAGGGATGTAAAGTGGTCCAGTGAATATGGAGAATAATGTGGAGGGTCCTCAAAAAAACTAAAAATAGAACCACTATATGATCCAGCAATCCCACTGCTAAGTATGTGTCCAGAATAAAGGAAATCAGTGTATCAAAGAGATATTGGCACTCCTATGTTTACTGCAGCACTATTCACAACAGCAAACATATGGAACCAACCTAAGTCTCCATCAATGGATGAATGGATAAAGATGTGGTATATATACACAATGGAATATTATTTGGCCTTAAAAAAAGAATGAAATCCTGTCATTTGCAGCAACATGAATGAGACTGGAGGTCATTATGTTCAGTGAAATAAGTCAGGCCTAGAAAGACAAATATCACATGTTCTCAGTCATTATGTGGAAGCTAAAAACATGGATCTCATGGAGATAGAAAGTAAAATGGTGGTTAGCACAGGCTGCAAAGAGTAGGGTGGTTGTGGTGGTGGGCGGGGGAGGATGCAGAGAAGTTGGTTAATTAATTTAAAAAAATACAGTTATATAGAAGGAATATGGGGCCGGGTGTGGTGGCTCACACCTGTAATCCCAGCACTTTGGGAGGCCGAGGTAGGTGGATCACTTGAGGTCACGAGTTCGACCAGCCTGGCCAACATGGTGAAACCCTGTCTCTACTAAAAACACAAAAATTATCCAGGCATGGTGGCAGGCACCTGTAATCCCAGCTACTTGGGAGGCTGAGGCAGGAGAATGGCATGAACCAGGAGGTGGAGGTTGCAGTGAGCCGAGATCTCGCCATCACACTCCAGCCTATACAACAAGGGCAAAACTATGTGCCCCCCCGCAAAAAAAAAAAAAAAAAAAAAAAGGAGGAATACGTTATAGTATTCAATAATACAGTAGGGAGACTACAGATAACAGTAATTTATTGTATACTTCAAAATAGCTAGAAAAATTGTAATGTTCCCAACACAAAGAAAAATGTTTGAGGTGATGAATATTACAATACCGACTTGATCATTACACATTGTATACATGTATAAAACCATCACATGTACACCCCAAATATGTATAACTCTCAAGTATCAATTTAAAAAAAGAAAAAAATGATGACATGCTCTGTGGGTATCAGATGGCCTCTTTTCCCAGCCTTCCCAATGACTGCCCAATGGGTCCAAGTACAAGAGAGGCCACGCTGGCAAGGATGGAGACTTACATTTAGGCTCAATGACATGGACTTCCCCTCACCAAGTCTGATATGCTGAGTGCCTGACCTGCCAACAGCAGGGACCAACACTGAGCGCCTAACATAGGTACTTGGTGGCAGGTTGATTACAGTGGGCACTTTCTATTTACTGTCACTAGAAAATATATATATTCTGGATATGACTTTGCCTTTATTATCTCTGCCAGCCTCAGTAACTGTCAAGGCATCATGCACCACATTACTTCTTATCAAAGACTAGCAAAGGGGTATGTATTAGTCCGCTTGGGCTGCCACAACAAAATGCCACAGACTAGGTGAATTAAACAACATAAATGTATTCTTTACAGTGGAGGGTGTGAAGTCCAAGATCAAGGTACTGGCAAGGTAGGTTTCATTCTAAGGCCTCTTCTCTTGGCTTTGTGGGCAGCTGCCATCTTGCACAAACCTCTTGGTATCTCTTCTTATCTTCTTATAAGGGCACTAATCTCATTGGACCAGGGTCCTGCCCTCATGACCTCACCTAACCCTAACGACCTCCCAAAGGCCCCATCTCCAAATACTGTCATATTGATGGGGAGTTAGGCCTTCAACATATGAATTTGGAGGGGAAACATTCAGTCCTTAACAGAGTGTGGCAATAGACTGATGCCCACGGAATTTATTGGTTTTGTCATGTACTTCATTACCCAGAAACATCTGCTTTGTTAGAATGATAGAATGATTTACTTAAGACTCAGTTACTTGCAACTGAGAGAAAATAACCTAAAAGGATCAGGTTCTATTTCACAGGATGCAGTATGTGCTTTGAATTGATAACCAAAGATAGGTAACCCTAACTTCCAAGGTCAAAATATGAGCCCAGAAATCAAGGAGTGAACATGAGAGTGGCTCATTTCACTATTGCATCTAATAATCCACTCACAGAATTTGTACTTCCCATTGCTGCATCTGTGAACTCTGTTATTTTGGAAGTCTTGTTTCCCAAGAGAGGAATGCTTCCACCAGGGGATATAACAGTGGTTCTACTGAATTGTAAGTTGAGACTGTCACTGCTCATTTTGGGGTTGTGCTGTGAGGATGAATTCCAGTGGGCCTGAAATTGGCCTCAGTTGTTTGCATAGCACCAAATCCTGGTCAAGGCATAATATATCCTGATTAATAATGTTGTTTGGTAACCTTACGTATGAGGAGTTTCAGGGTAGTTTGTACCAGTTTGTCAACATTGTTTATTGTAATAGTGAGATGAATGATTTATACCTAGAGACCTCTGCCCCTCCTCCTGTTCTCCTTCCTCCAAAGGACACAAAAACTTGGTTGCTGGGGCTGGTTATGTGCCAAAAATATGATTGTGTGAACAGCAGTGTGTAAGAAACCCCAGCTGAGGCTCCATTTTGAGCCCTCTGATTCTGAGGTGTTCCATGCTCATACTGTTGGTCAGATCCAAGAGTGTGTCCCTACTGCCCTCTATTAGTTTCCTGTTGTTGCTCTAACACTTTACCACAAAACCAGTAGCTCAAAACGACATAAATTTATTATCCTACGTTCTATAGGTCAGAAGTCCAAAATCAGTCTTATGAACTAAGGTAAAGTTGTCAGTCAACAGGCTGATTCCTTCTGGAAATTCAAGTGGAGGATCTGTTGTTACCTTTTCCAAATTCTAGAGGCTGCCTGTATTCCTTGGCTGGTGGCCTCTTCTTCCATCTTCAAAGCTGGCAGAGTAGCATTTTCAAAACTCTGACCCCCTGACCTTTGCATTTATCCTCACATCTTCTTCTTTGACTCTCCTGCCTCCTTATGAGAGGGACCCTTGTGACTACAATGGGCCCACTGGATAATCCAGGACAACTTCCTATCTCGAGATATTTCACTTAATCCCATTTGTGAAGTCCTTTTTTGCCATGTAAAGTTACATATGCACAGGTTTCAGGGATAAGTATACAGACACCTTTGAAGGACCATTTTTCTGCCTACCACAGGCCCTGACACTTAGTGCTCAAAATTATCCTCTCCAGATCTCTTCTTATGAGGCAGCCTTTGGGTATGATGCATATCTATATTTTAATGCTGATACTATACTATGTCCTTTTCCTGTAATAAATTATAGATTTGTCATTTTTGGTCCCATTATCTGGCAAATGAATTCTGTCCATCACCATTAGTACTAGGCTCATGTCTCTGAACCAATAAGCAAAGAATGGGAATATTTTACTGGCTAGGGCAAGCAATAATGATTACCAAGGAGAAACTGGGCTGCTGCTACACAATGGCAGCAAGAAAGACTATGTCTGGGACACCAGAGGATGCTCTGAGTACACCTCTTAAAGCTTCCATGTCCAATAACAAATGTTAATAAAAAGCAATCTTCTTTTTATTGCCTAATTGCCCTGGTTAGAACCTCCAAGTACAATGTTAAATAAAAGTGGTGGCTGGGAGCTGTGGCTCACATCTGTTATACTAGCACTCTGGGAGGCCGAGGCAGGCAGAATGCTTGAGCTCAGGAGTTTGAGATCAGCCTGGGTAACATGGCAAAATCCCATCTCTACAAACAACACAAAAAATTAGCCTGCCATGGTGGCGTGTGCTTGTGGTTACAGTTACTCAGGAGGCTGAGGCAGGCAGGAGGATCATTTGAGCCTGGGAGGAATAGGCTACAGTGAGCCATGATTGTGCCACTGCACTCTAGCCTGAGCAACAGAGTGAGGCCTTGTCTCAAAAAAAACAAACAAGTGTGTGAGAGTAGACAGTTTTGACTTTTCCTGACCTTACGGGGAAGGCTTTTTTTCACCACTAAGTATGTTAGCTGTGGGTTTTTCATATTTTCATAAATGCTCACCAAGTTGAGGATGTTTCCTTCTATTTCTAGTTTTTTTTTTTGTTTTTTTGTTTTTTTAATTAAAGGATATTGGATTTCTTAAGTGTTTTTTTTTTTTTCTATGTCTGCTGAAAGGATCATGTGATTTCTTTTACTCTATTAGTTTGATGTATCATACTGGTTGACTTTCACATTGAACCAACCTTGCATTCTTGGAATAAATCTCACTTGGTCATAATGCAATTTTTGTTATACATTGCTGGATTGAGTTTGTATTTTATGGAGGATTTTTTATAAGCATATTCATAAGGAATACTGGTCTGTAGTTTTCTTGTCATGTTATTTGTCTGGTTTGATGTCATGGAATGAGGTGTTTCTTCCTTTTCATTTTTTTGGAAGAATTTGTGAAGGATTGGTGTTCTTTTAATATTTGGTAGAATTAATCAGATGACAGTGAAACCATCTGGTCCTGAGCCTTTCTCTGATTCTTTGGATCGTGTTGGATTACTGACCCAATCTTTTCACTTGTTATGGGTCTATTCAGGTTTTCTAGTTTTTCCTGAGTCAGTTTTGGGAGTTTGTGCCTTTCTATTAATTTTTCCATTTCATCTAGGTTATCCAATTTGTTGGTATGCAATTGTTCGTATTTCCTTGATTCTGTAAGGTTGTTAGTAATGTCCCCTCTTTCATTCCTGTTTTTTCTAGGTCTAACTTAAGGTTTGTCAATTTTGTTAATATTTTCAAAAGACCAACTGTTGATTTCTATGATTTTCTCTATTGTTGGTCAGTTTCATTTATTTCCACTTTAATCTTTATTATTTCCTTCCTTCTGCTTGCTTTGGGTTTAGTTTGCTCTTATTTCTCTAGTTTCTTTAGGTGGAAGTTTAGGTTATTGTTTTTTTTTTTTTTTTTTTCTTGAGACAGAATCTTGCCCTGTCCCCTAGGCTGGAGTGCAATGGTGCGATCTCGGCTCACTGCAACCTCTGCCTCCTGGGTTCAAATGATTCTCCTGCCTCAGCCTCCCAAGTAGCTGGGATTACAGGTGCCCACCACCACGCGCCAGTTAATTTTTAAATTTTTAGTAGAGACGGGTTTTCACCATGTTGGCCAGGCTGGTCTCAAACTCCTGACCTTGTGATCCACCTGCCTCAGCCTCCAAAGTGTTGGGATTACAGGCATGAGCCACCACACTCAGCTGACTTTTCTTTTTAATGTAAGCATTTACAGCTTACATTTGTTCTCTGCTAGAACGAAGCAGGCAGAAGGTGGAATAGCTTTTGCTTGCTGGGTCTCCTGGCTTCCTTCTTTTTCCCATGCTGGATGCATCCTCCTGCTCCTTCCGCCCTTGGACATCAGACTCCAGCTTCTTCAGCCTTTGGACTCTTGGATTTACACCAGTGGATTGCCAGGGACTATAGGGCCTTCAGCCACAGAATGAAGGCTGCATTGTTGGCTTCCCTAGTTTTGAGGCTTTCAGACTGAATCCCTACTGGCTTATCTCATCCTCAGCTTGCAGATGGCCTATCGTGGGACTTCGCCTTGTGCATCATGTGAGCCAGTTCTAATAAAATGCCTTTCACATATACATACATCCTATTCGTTCTGTCCCTCTGGAGAACCCTAATACAAGTAGCAAAACTGACCACTGGAAGTCCAGACACACCGTATTAGTTTAGCATGTATAGCATCTTTCCCATTAATTCCAGCAAAAGTACTAGAGCTAACTAATTAGCCAGGAGGGGGTAATATGGACTGATAGTGGGGAGAAAACAGTTCCTCAACAAAAATCAGGGTGTTATTATTAAAAGAAGGAAGTGAATGAATGAATGGTGAGCAGGTCAAAACAAGATGATGAGACTGTCAGATCTCTTGATTCCTATATGCCAAGAACTACAAAGTTTATACAGCTAGTAAGTAGCTGAGACAGGACTCACCCATTGCTGAATTATAGTAAGATTTAGAGTAAATTTGTAAAACAAAAGTAAAATAACCTGAGGTCTCTCTTTATTCTTAGAAGTACAAATTACAATAGACAATAACCTTACACTGCCCCTCAAATTAAGGTAGACTTTGAAAGCTTCAAATTCGATGTTTCTAAATGCCTGGTAGATATTAAAGCCATACTCATAGTATTTGATATAATTTAGTGCTAAAAAAAAAAGAAAACAAAAACAAACCTGTATACCGTACTATAAATATCTAGGTTTTGTTTTGTTTTTTTGTTTTTTTTTTTTTGGTATAGGGTCTCACTCTATTGCCCAGGCTGGAGTGCAGTGGCATAATCACAGCTCACTGCAGCCTCCACCTCCTGGGCTCAAGTGATCCTCCCAGTTCAACCTCCCAAGTAGCTAGGACGATGAGGCTGGTCTCTAACTCCTGAGCTTGAGCATTCTGCCTGCCTTGGCCTCCCAGAGTGCTGGTATAACAGATGTGAGCCACTGCTCCCAGCCACCACTTTTATTTAACATTGTACTTGGAAGTTCTAACCAGGGCAATTAGGCAATAAAAAGAATTACTTTTTTGGGGAGTGCATGCCACCACATCGGGCTAATTTTTGTAGAGAAACAGTGTCACTTTGTTGGCTAGGCTGGTCTTGAGCTCCTGGGCTCAAGTGATCCTCCTGTCATGACCTCCCAAAGTGCCAGGATTACAGCTGTGAGCCACTGTGCCCAGTCTTTTTCTTTTTTTTCAGACAAGGTCTCACTCTGTCACCCAGGTTGGAGTGCAATGGCACCATCATGACCTATTTCAGCCTCAACCTTTTGGCCTCAAGGAAACCTCCTGTCTCAGTCTCTTAAGTAGCTGGGACTACAGGTAAGTGCTACCATGCCCAGCTAATTTTATTTTTTGTAGAGACGGGGTCTTGATATGTTGCTCAGGCTAGTCTTGAACTTCTGGCCCCAACAGCCTTCCTGCCTCAGCTTCCCAAAGTGCTGGGATTACAGGTGTTAGCCACTGCACCTGGCCTCAGAGCCTATTTTTAAAAATTGAGGCTGGGCGCAGTGGCTCATGCCTGTAATCCCAGCATTTTGGGAGGCCAAGGCAGGTGGATCACTTGAGGTCAGGAGTTCAAGACCAGCCTGGTCAACATGATGAAACCCTATCTCTATTAAAAATACAAAAATTAGCCAGACGTGGTGGTGGGCATCTGTAATCCCAGCTACTTGGGAGGCTGAGACAGGAGAATCTCTTGAACCCGGGAGTGGAGGCTGCAGTGAGCTGAGATCATGATCACACCACTGCACTCCAGCCTGGGTGACAAAGTGAGACTCCATCTCAAAAAAAAAAAAAAAAAAAAAATTGAGATATAATTCAAGTATCATCAAGTTCACTCTTTAAAAGTATAAGTCAGCTGGGCGCAGTGGCTCACGCCTGTAATCCCAGCACTTTGGGAGACCGAGGTGGGTGGATCACGAGATCAGGAGATAGAGATCATCCTGGCTAATATGGTAAAACCCTGTCTCTACTAAAAACATAAAAAAATTCGCCAGGCATAGTGGCGGGCGCCTGTAGTTCCAGCTACTCAAGAGGCTGAGGCAGGAGAATGGCGTGAACCTGGGAGGCGGAGCTTGCAGCGAGTCGAGATTTTCACTGCACTCCAGCCTGGGCGACAGAGCAAGACTCCGCCTCACAAAAAAAAAAAGTGTAAGTCTATTTGGTTTTGCTTTTCATCGGCTCATGCCTGAAAATGCTGACCTATTATTTACTAACTTTAAGCAGCTTTTGGTGACTTAGCCAGTGAGGATGTCAAAAATCCACAGGCTTGTATTACAGAAAAAGTCATTAATATTTTCTCTTTCCCACCTGTGTTTCCCAGTGATTTCTTGTAGTCTCGTGATTACTGGCTCCAACAGAGTTCTGCCTGCCCAATTTTGAGTCCACAGAGGCTCAGATGGGGAATTTTAAATTTCAGCCACCAGTACCTTTTCTAGAGGTTTAAAATCAGCTATTTGGCAAAATCTGTAATGAGAGTAAAGTTGCTTTCATTCAAACCTACACAGAGAGTGACATCTGCTGGTCATGAAGATTGTTATTTTATTTTTTATTCCTTTTCAAAATTTATCAATGACCCTAAAATAAAACATAAGAAAAGTAATTATGTCTTCTTGGGAAAAAGAAAGCCAACACATGACTAAAAATTCCAATATATGTACCATTGTGGGACATTTTTAAACTAAAAAAAATTGAAATTCCTTCATTTTAGAAAACACTGCAGCTCTTTCATTTGATCAAGAGAAAATAAATTGTTGTAGAATTTGGAAATGAGTAAAAGTCCTAGTTAGCCATTTCCTTAAAAATGTCCTTTGAGTTTTTGTTTCAGAGCAGCAATAACTAATTTAGTCTAAGACCTAATGAAAGACTGGCTATCAAAGGTCATTTCATCCTGGTCCTTCTATTATACTGTTAAATCCTAGGTTTCATACATGCCCATGTCCCTGTTCCTACTTCCTTCCTACCTTTAGAATTGCATACAGATTAAACTTTATATATACACATCTAGATTTTTTTTTTTTTTTTGAGATGGAGTCTCACTCTGTCACCTAGGCTGGGGTGCAGTGGCACGATCTCGGCTCACTGTAACCTCTGTCTCTTGGGTTCAAGCAATTCTCCTGTCTCAGCCTCCTGAGTAGCTGGGATTACAGGCGCATGCCACCATGCCTGGCTAATTTTTGTATTTTTAGTAGCGGTGGGGTTTCACCATGTTAGCCAGGCTGGTTTCGAACTCCTGACCTAGTGATCTGCCCGCCTTGGCCTCCCAAAGTGTTGGGATTACAGGCGTGAGCCACCACGGCTGGCCTACACATCTAGATTTCCATATTAGCTTTGGAAATTTTTCCCACTGTCTTTGAGGTTAGATTGTAATAGGAAAATTAAGACCTATATTCTGTTACTACATTTTTAAGTGAAAAAAGGCATGTATTTATAATTACTGATAAAATATAAACTTTGATCTGTGTACTAATGTGGCATCTAAATTTGGTAGTCAGGTTCCATTTTCCTTCAGGTTTATTTTTTATTTTTCAGTATTATAAAAATGCTGTGATTAGCCACCTTATAAGTAAAACTTTGGGACATTCCTGATTCTTTCCATATGATAAATTTATAAAGGAAAAAATCTTAATCAAAGAGCTATAAATAACCAACAAAGAGCCTAACACTAGTGTAATAATAAAAAATTGAGGGGAGTAGAAGAGATGGATATTTTATAAATTCAATCCTTACTTATTATCTAGGGGAGTCAATATATAACTTTTAAAGCTGATATAACTGCTATATCTTATGGTATGAACATACTACTTAGGAGATGTGGGTAGAATTACAAGAAATCACAGAAGAAATGGGTAACTGGGCAGGAAGGGGACTGTGGCTTTTCCTTATAGGACTCTCTATATCATTTTTTCCCAGCCTTCAGCATGCAGTACTTTGATAAAACATTAATGTTTAAAAATATAAATGAAAATGTATTTAAATTAAAAAATATTTTGCCAAATTATCATCCAGAAAAGTGTGCTAAGTTAGATTCCCATGGGGAATTTTGTGATGGTCTTGAATTACTCCATTGATTTCATGTCAATTTATTTAT
The DNA here is from genome assembly GCF_001698545.2 of Rhinopithecus bieti. Classification (NCBI taxonomy): domain Eukaryota; kingdom Metazoa; phylum Chordata; class Mammalia; order Primates; family Cercopithecidae; genus Rhinopithecus; species Rhinopithecus bieti. The sequence goes on from NW_016808195.1 coordinate 1,149,929, forward strand.
GATTTATACTCTGACATTTTGAACTTAGAAAAATACATATAAGATGTAATATAAGTGACAAAATTAGGGTAAAGGAAAAATAAGTGTAGGAAAAATTGAAACCAGAGGACACAAGAATCCAAGAATCCATCAGAACAGTCTGGAAAGCTGGTTACGAATGAGGATCCTTGACCTTATCAAAGACCCTGCTAATCAGAATGTCTAGGGTAAGGCTCAGGAATCTCCTTTTCAGCAGCCTTGATAACTTGGAGTTCTGAAGTAATTTAAAGATGACAAACAGTGATTAATATATTAGGCTATTTATTAATGATATTCATAGCATAGGAGCTAGGGGAATGGACATTGTGAAACTAACTCCAAAGAGCATATTTAAAAATAGGTCTTATATAAGCCAGATCATTCCTTTTCCCACTGTATTTCATAATCCTCTTCTGATTTCATTAACCTCTCCATAACAAAGGTGGGCGAACTCAATCTGTCATTTTGCCTTTTTTTTTTTTTTTTTTTTTTTTTTTTGAGACGGAGTCTCGTTCTGCCGCCCAGGCTGGAGTGCTGTGGCCAGATCTCAGCTCACTGCAAGCTCCGCCTCCCGGGTTCACGCCATTCTCCTGCCTCAGCCTCCCGAGTAGCTGGGACTACAGGCGCCCGCCACCTCGCCCGGCTAATTTTTTTTGTATTTTTTTAGTAGAGACGGGGTTTCACCGTGTTAGCCAGGATGGTCTCGATCTCCTGACCTTGTGATCCACCCGTCTCGGCCTCCCAAAGTGCTGGGATTACAGGCTTGAGCCACCGCGCCCGGCCTGCCTTTTTGACTTCTGGGGTATCTTCTCTTTTCTCCTGGCTCAGTTCCTAGCCTACCGCACCATTTAGCTGGATATTCTAGTGCTTAGGTATCTTTTTTACATACCACATGAACAGATTAAACAGATACTCAGAATTAGGAAAACCTCATGATAGCAACTAGTCAGTAGTACTTAATCCTTTCTATTGTTTTTTTATTCTCAAAACACATTTTCACATGCCTCATTCAAAGTTAAAGTTGTTAAGTTTTTTAGATAAAGAATTCAGTATATCATAAATATGAAAGAGAAGAAACAGAATTACAGTTTAACTTTACAATGATATTAAGATTAAAATTATACATTAAAAAAGTATATCAGCTTACAGTGGCTTCTGTAGCTGTAGCTTTTGTTCAATGATGTCTGAGAAACGAGGAACTTTTTTTGAAATAGCCACACGGATATCATCACTCAGACTAAAGCAGCTTCTGGACTTTGTTTTGAAATGTAAAAGTGATGAAAATCCCAACTCACAAAGGTATGTAGTTGCAAATGGCATAAGGATTTCTAGAGCTGTCTTTGCCAGGTTTGGAAACACTGTGAATTGGGCACACCAGAAATCCTCAAGCTTCATTGTCTCAAATTCCATTAGGATTTGGCCACTAGCTCGTAATTCAGCAAGATCATTTTTCATTAAATAACTATCATCAACAAAATCGATATTAAAAAGAAATGGATCCAATATCCATTTACTTGCCTCATTAAGATCTCCAACGGAAAAATATCCATGGAAGAAGTTGCTCAATTGTTGCAGATGCAGTGTTATTTCAGCTGCAATGAATATTCCTTCATTATCTGAAACAATTATTTCTTCAAGAAAAGGAAAATTGGTAAAATTTCTTTTCTCAATTCGTTTTTGCCAAAACGGAAACTTCCTAACAAAAGCAGATAACTTTTCTCTAGCTGATACTGTGTTCATCCCAGTCCTCTGCATAGATGCACTGAGTTCATTTAAGTGTTTGAATAAATCTGCAAGGTATGCTAGGTGAATTTTAAACTCTTTATTTTCAAAGCCATCAACTAAATTACTGCTTTTGTGGTGAAGAAACTGATTTATTTCTTCATACATTTCAAAAATGTGAGTAAGTATTTGGCCTCGGGAAAGCCACCTCATTTCAGTATGGAAAAGGAGGACACTATATTCTATGCCAATTTCTTCAAAGAAAGCCTGAAATAGGCGATGATTTGGAGCTCTCCCTTTGATGAAATTTATTACCCTCACCACAGTAAACAGAGCATCCCTCAGTTTTGTAGGCAATGTCTTTATGACAAGTGCATGAGGATTCAATAAACAATGTGTGATTACGATATGAGGTATCTCTTTTTTCACATAGGCAACAAACTCGGAATTTTCTCCTAGCATAGAGGAGGCACCATCAGTACAAACAGAGCCACATACATCAAGTGCTATCTTATGCTTCAGAAAGAAGTCTCTGAAGAGATTGAACACATCTATTCCTTTCATGGATAGCTGCAATGGTTCACAGAAGAGAAATTCTTCTATGATCTCTCTTTCTTTTATATATCGCACAAATGCCATTAGCTGACCGCAGTCATCCATGTCAGTTGTCTCAGCAAGCTGAATACCCACTTTAAGAGGACTGGCTTTGATATCTTCTAGAACTTGCTGTAAGATATCTTGGCTCATTTCATCAATTCTAGAATGGATCACGGCATCTGATAAGGGTACCTGCTGAAGCTTCTTTTGTGCATCTGGTCCCAAAACTATTTGTGCTATTTCCAGTGCACAAGGTTTCACTAACTTTTCAGCTACTGTATGAGGATTCTTCTCCTTGGCACATAAATATGCAAATTGATATGATGCTTGTAATAAAGTATCCTCATGAGATGCAACTCCAAATGCTTTCAAGGTTTCACTCTGATCAGATGGTGTTGGCATATGCTTCAGGCTATTGAGATCATGCCCAGCTACACCACCATGTTGTCTGTTAAAATGGTCCGACAGTTTTGATGGTCTGAGGTCAGCATTTGAAAATACTGAGTTACACAACACACACTGTGGGCGCTGAGTTCCATCAACTTCCGTTGTACAGGTGAACCAGTAGCGAACATAGTCATCATCCCATTTGCGTTTCTTCGACATGGCACACAAAAATTCTCAGGCAGTATTCCAGAGATGCCACAGAATTTTGCTTTGGGAGTAAAATATAACCCACACATTAAAAACCAGTGGCTAACTGAATTAAAACAAAGCCACATCACACGCTATATTGTCATCACATACTATCTTGTATATGTTAAGATATAGCCTGCAGCATGTCAATTCAAAGTAAGCCATGACAGGATATAGTTTAACTTAAAGCTAGCAACTCATAGCTAATGCCCTGGAATAAATAATTCGCCAGCAAGTTATATATGGAAGATTTGAGCTTAGACAAGTTACGCATACCTGTAAGTCCTTTATTGGTGAATTACAGTTATGGCTTAACTTGTTTTCAATAATGTATGTTACAAACATATCTAGCACATTTTGTATCCCTAGAAAGGGCATCTCACTACCACCACCTTCTTCCATTCAGCCCCAAAGATGTATGCATACCCTCAGTTAGGAATCACTGAATAAAGGAGCAATTCACTAAATAAGGAAGGGTGGATGCTGACATGGAGGTTAAAAAAATTATATAAATTTATGGGGTACAAGCACAATTTTGTTATATGCATAGATTGTATAGTGGCGAAGTGAGGGTTTTTAGGGTATCCGACACCCAAATAACATACATTGTACTCATTATTTCTCATCTACTCCCTCCCACCCCACCCTTCCTCTCCTCTACCCATCACTCCATTATCTGTTCATGTGTACACAGTATTTAGCTACGATTTATGAGAACGTGGTAGTTCTTTTTAATAGTTAAGGATTAAATAGGTCTGTAATACTATTTGAACCTTGAGCAGTTTTGAGTCCAACTTAGGCACAGAATTTCAAATAGGATATTTAAGTCTGATTAAGCCACCCTTGATGCAAAAGTAGGCTACAAATTGGCTCAGAGTTTCCTTACTGCTAAGTGTAACACACTATTGGTCCATGATTCATACTATCCACATAAAAAAGCAAAATGGCTGGGTGTGGTAGCTCATGAGTGTAATCCCAGCACTTTAGGACGCTGAGGTGGGTGGGCTGCCTGAGCTCAGGAGTTTGAGACCAGCCTGGGCAATATGGTGAAACCCCATCTCTACTACAATACAAAAAATTAGCTGGGCATGGTGGCATACACCTGTAGTCCCAGCTACCAAGCCAAGATCATGCCACTGCACTCCAGCCTGGGCGACAGAGCAAATCTCTGTCAAAAAAAAAAAAAAAAAAAGCAAAACAACTTGTTCAGGGGAAACACAACTATTCTTCTTACCGAGACTTCAGCAAAATCCCTCTCATATGAGAACACCCTTAAGTACAATAAGGAATTTCATGATGCTTTTCCACCTAAATACCTCTAAGTGAAGGCAGTCATGAACACACACACACACAGACACACACACAGACACACACAGCAGCATTCCTAAGGTTTGGTTTAACCCAAAGACAGGATGTAGAAGGCCCTACCCATAGAGATTCTGATTCTCTAGCTATGGAGTGGGGGCCTAGAATCTGTATTCTAAATAAGTATTTTAGATAATTCTTATAAATAGTAACTAGAACAGTGATCTGTGACAAGAGATACCATATCATCACAATCACTGGGAAACTCTTTGAAAATATACATGTCCCTGCACTACCTTAGAACTAATACATCATCTTCTCCAGAAGCAGAACAAAAGAATATGGGGAAATAATGTTGTTCAGGCAATCCTGAAACACATCCTGGTTAGGTAGTCAGATTTAGGGGAATGAAAACATATCCTTCAAACCAATCCTTAGCTAACAAATATTCTAGATTTCTAAGTGAATGGTCCCAATGCTTGAATAGATATTTAAATTTTCTACGTTTTCTGAGCTTATGATATCCTCCTGTGAAAGTTGAAACCTAAAATGAAAACCATGTCTTTTCTCTTTCTCTCTCTTTAGCAATGAGTAAAGGCATAATCCACAGGTAGGCTCAAATAGACCTTAGAAAACATTCTATCTCCAAGACAAATAAGTGATCCCCAAAGTTTCCGAAGTTCTGTACCAGAGAATGTGGCTGAAATAAAGTAACAGGTATACATTTAAATCCAAATGCCCACTTTGGCCATTAAAAGAAAAATCACAAGCCAAGAATATCTACTTAAAGCATTAGCTTTCAAGTGGATCTACCAAGATGAACTAGTTGTAAAGTGTACTCCAATAAAATAAGTTGATCTGTTACACCGTTGTTATGAGCCTGTTAAACTGGAGGATGTCTGCCAATCAAAAAAGACAATCCGAAGTTTAAAGAGCTGATCTTAAGCCTTCATTTGTCAAGTAATGAGACTACATGGCCACTTTTACTTAGAACCACTTCTAATTAATGACAATAAAATTATGACATTACCATAAAATGCTTATTTCTCTGTATTCTATTAATGTATATTTATCATGTAATATTTGGGGAGGCAGAGGGAATAAAGGAAAATGTTTTTAGTCACATTAGAAATCTTTACAAGAGGGGCCTGGCGTGGTGGCTCATGCCTGTAATCCCAGCACTTTGGGAGGCCAAGGTGGGTGGATCACTTGAGGTCAGGAGTTCCAGACCAGCCTGGCCAACATAGTGAAACTCTTGTCTCTAATAAACATACAAAAATTAGCTGGGTGTGGTGGCACATGCCTGTAATCCCAGCTACTCGGGAGGCTGAGGCAGGAGAATTGCTTGAACCCAGGGGGCAGAGGTTGCAGTGAGCTGAGATCAGGCCACTGCACTCCAGCCTAGGAGAGCCAGACTCTGTCTAAAAAAAAGGCCGGGCATGGTGGCTCATGTCCATAATCCCAGCACTTTGGGAGGCTGAGGAGGGTGGATCACCTGATGTCAGGAGTTCAAGACTGGCCTGGCCAACTTGGCGAAAACTCGTCTCTACTAAAAATACAAAAATTAGCTGTGCATGGTGGTGGGTGTCTGTAATCCCAGCTACTGGAGAGGCTGATGCAGGAGAATCGCTTGATCTGGGAGGCAGAGGTTGCAGTGTGCTGAGATGACGCCACTGCACTCTCCAGACTGGGTGAGAGTGAGACTCTGTATCAAAAACAAAACAGAACATACCAGAAATCATTACAAGATCTGTTAAAGAGTCCATTTCCTATCCACCTTGACTACGTCTCTCAAGTATATTTTAATTTAAAATTTACCTGCTTTGAACAAAAGTTTTAGGAAAATCAATTTATGGTATTCTTCTCCATCCCTCTGAAAAAGGGAGAATAAGTGGCAAGAATTTTCCAGAGCCTCAAAGATGAACTTACTGCCCAAGAGGCCTGTTTTAGAACTTCACAATTTGCACTTGCGCTTTTTGTGGTATTTAGGAATTACAATATCCTAAAATATGTAAACATTAAAAAGCATCATCATCATAAGGAGATATTGTTAAACAGGCATGATAATGGTATTGTGTTTGTGTTTTTTAAAAAGTCCTCATGTGTTCGACACAATTATTTACAAGTGAAATAAGACGTCTGGGATTCCTTTGAAATACTATACTTCAGCACACTCACAAACATGCACAAAGCAGGGTGGAGATAAAAGAAATGACTGGCCTTAAGTTGGTAACTCTTGAAGCTGGATGATGGGTACACATCATTACACCATTCGATTTTTATGTATTTCGGAAACTTTCCATAATAAAAAAAGCATTATCTTAAGATAGATAGATATCACTCATTTTAAGAATGATTCTTTTGAGAGATTATCTTCAGATGCTTAATGAAAGATCTGATATAACAAAGTAAAATGTTTTGGCAAGTTTATGAAGGGTAGATATGAAAAAGTATTACAATTGAGCAAAATCGTTAAAAGTGAACACTCACAAAACATTTAGGGAATGCTAATATATATATATACACACACACATATATATATATTCATTCCAGCAGTGAAAACGCCAAAGTGCAGTTGTAAATCTGAAACTCCAAACCAAATACAATTCATCTTCTATCCAGCCACTGAGTATGCAAGATCATGGTAGGCGCAGGTGTTTGGGGAGGCAGAGCATTTAAGCATTACATTTTGCAGTTAAAATTAATAGCCAGGAGAAAGGGGGCAGGAACTTGGTGGCTGGGCAGACGCTCCAGGGGCAAACGCCTGGGATCGTGGCTTTGTCACTTACAGGCTGGGACCTTTCCAAGCCTCAGTTCCTCCAGAGGGGATAACAGTACCTACCTTACAGGGTTGTTGGGAGGTTTAATTATAAGAATGCATGCAAATAACAAGCAGCTCTTAACTGATAGGACCTGATGGTGTTACTGTTAAAGACGGAGATTTTTACAGCCTCCAGGGTGAGATAAGAACGCCAGCGGCTAGGAAAAAAAAAAAGAAAAAGACTCAGCGCTGTCTCCGCCCGCCCGTCTCCGAGCCTGAGGCGCAGGCCCATGGGATGCTCGGGCTTCTTTCAGGCGCCTGTTTCAGGCTCCAGTTCCGCTCTCTGCTCAGCCTAGGGTCCAGCCTCTGGCTGTCAGAACCAGTAGAGACGGCGGTTCCTCAGGTCCGACCCCCGAGCAGGAATCTGCGGTGCGCGTGGAGAGACAAGCATCCGCAACAACCTCCGCCTCAGCCAGGCCCGGGTTCCATCCGGGTTCTCCAGGGTGCTTCCCGCCCGTAAACTGGGCGAGGCGTCTCCCACACGCAGGCGCAGTAGCAAAGGGCTGTGGGATGGGCTGGCGGGCTTGAGTACTGAGCATGCGCGCTGGCCCTCCCCCTTTCTTTTAGGTTGTGTACGTGGAACACAAAATCGTTTGTTTATTGTGTCTGCCACAGAGGATGAACTGTACAATTTCAGGAATGGAAGGGGCTGCAAACTACACATAGTTCTTTTTAACATGCAGAGCACTGAAACTTTTATATTGTGTTGGGCTTTGAGCTTTGAGATGATAAAACGCTTGATAATTACCATGTTCCACGTGGAATAAATGAGAGAAAAAGAGAAGGAAGCTCATTGTAATCTCAGATTAGACATTTCAGCAGTGGAGGATGAGCTTCCATAGCTTGTGTACTGTTGCCCATGCAGGGTGATCTCCCCCTTTCCTTAAGTGGGAGCATGGGGATGAATTTCCTTATCATCATCCATCGCAGAGGAAAGATTTTTATTTAAAATTCTTTCAACAACATGATTTCAAAGAAATAAACCCATATTAGAGAGGTTTTAGGGAAAAATCCCAAGTAGAAACTAGGAAATGTTGTTGAAAGAAATAAACCGGAATATAGCCCTTTCCTGTTTGGGGGTCTTTCCAGAATTCTTATAAACTTAAATGAGTTTACTCATTTTGTACAACATTGTTAGAAACATTCTATAAGGCTAGTGTGTGTGAGGAGTGGTGGGGCGCCAAAGAACGTGGGCCACATACATCATTTGCAGGTGCTGATGGTGAGCCTGGTAAATATTGAGGGGCTGCTTACGTTTTTGTGGATGCAAAAAACTGCTCAAGACCAGTACCTCGTTCGTCAAGAAACTAGGGCCTTAAATACTAGAGAAAGGGGTAGGCTTCAGAATCCAAGACAGCTAGCTTCATGTCCTGAGTCCAATACTTAAACGGTTAGGATTTGTGCAGATTACTTGGAGTTAATTCCATGTGCATTTTGTAAAATTGATAGATCATCCATTACCCCATTAAGTTCTTTTGAGGAAGGAGGTAACATTATGACAATTACAGTACATAATTCTCGAAAAGGCAGCTATTATTGAGATAATAAAATCAAAGTTCAATCTGAATGTCCTAGGCATTATGATTTTGAGACAGGTCTCATTCTGTTGCCCAGGCTGGAGTGCAGTGGTGCAATCTCTGCTCACTGCAACCTCCACCTCCCGGGTTCAAGCAATTCTCATGCCTCAGCCTCCTGAGTAGCTGGGATTATAGGTGTGTGCCACCATGCCCAGCTAATTTTTGTATTTTTAATAGAGATGGGGTTCCGCTATGTTGGCCAGGCTGGCTGGGCATTACTTTTCCAAAATAAAACAGAAGACATGATTCTGGATATTATAGAATTCTTCCTAAATCAAAGTAAACTAGGCCTCATAGAAGAGGGAAAGAGGTACAGAAAGGTTAGGTGACAGGATGCTGAAATTTTCTTAAACTCACGGAAGCTAATCCAGGTTCCCCTCCCTGTCCCATAAACAACTTTTCTGCCAAATATTAGATATAATGCTACAAACCACGCACAGTTAAGTATCGTCATTTATTTATCTCTAACAAAAGATAAAATACAAAACAGACACAACAATGTCAGCCTTTATGTTGAGCCACCCTGTTTGGATAGGAAAATAAAATTTTTTTTGCATTTTGAAGTAAATAAAATTAAATCTATTTGCATTGTTAATTTCATACCAATCTAAAGCTAGACACTATGTATATCCAAAGTACTTGACAATTTGACTCAGTTACTCTCACACCACCCTTTCTGAGATGCAGTATCCTATAGGTGGTTTTTGGTAGTTTAGAAAAGCCAGTGAGCTGTTAAAAGTTGATATACTGAAGTCGGAGGTTTTGTTAGGCTGTTTTCACTGATTCCACTCTGTCAGTACTATCTTCACAGTGTTCTGAGTAGAGGCTTCAGGATCATGGCAATCTATTACTAATATCCCTACAAGCTATCCTTGTAATTCTTTCAAGAAGCCAACTTCAGGTTTTGGTTTTTTGCAAATTTTACAAACAAAGTAACAGCTGCTGGCTATAAATATTAGGATATTCTACAATTTAAAAAATCTAATATTCATGATTGTTACATGAGGGCAATCACAATGAAAACAAATAGTATCGTAAACCATATCCTCTATGATAAAGGAAAGGATTTCTACATCTAAAGGCTTATGTCCAGAATGGTAAAGACCTACTACTGATCAGTCAATATTGACCCAATGATGAGAAAATAGTTGTTTTCCATTCAAAGACTAACACATTTAGTCTACTCCAGAGGCCAAGGAGAGAGAATCGCTTGAGCCCAAGACTGCAGGGCGTTATGACTGCATCTGTGAAAAGCCACTGCTCTCTAGACTGGGCAACATAGCAAGATCCTGTCTCTTAAAGAAAACAAAACATAAAAATAAATGTAGTCATACAGTTGCTAGTAATTATTTTAAAAAAACAAAGCCCCGTTTTTTTCTCAAAACCAAGGTATGCTAAGACTAAATATAGGGCCACAAAAACCGAAGCAATAAAGTTTGAAGGTTAATAAATGTAGAGAGAGACATTCTTAATAGGTAGAGAGCCAAGGCTTCTTTACACATGACTCACATAAAACTGGAAATAAAATCTTAATCCAATTTTAAATTCTGTTCCCAAAAGCATACTTCATGTGCCTCTTCTTTTTCTTTTTTGCTTCTTCAGTATGGAAAGGAGTGAACTTACTGTGAGGCACCTGAAATATTTATTAAAGTCAGGCAGCAAGAAGAATAAACAAGGATTTTTGTATCTACAATCATCAATAAGAAGCTGAAAAGAATGTATCAGCTGCATCTATCTTGGATGGTCATGTGACTAGTTACTACTGTCCAAGGAAAGAGGCCATGGGGTCATCTGGCCTCTGACGTTTCATTCTATATGCCTCCATTTCCTCTTCAGTAGGTTCCCGAGTTTCATATATGCTATTGTAAGGCCGCTTCCTCTCATCAATCTGCATGGTCTCCTTGACATGAAGAAGGCGGGCCTCCTCTGCATTCAGTGCCTATAGAGAGAGGAATAAAATGCGTATCACAGCTCTACATCAGATCTCTTTTCTTCAAAAGTGGCAGAGTACCAACGGACCCCACTGAATATGAACTGCTCTATCAGAAACGCAGATTGCCTGAAAGAGCTTTGGAGTCAGCCCTTCTACTGTCAAGCTACAACTAATCACTATTTGGCTTATATGATATTTTTATAGAGCACAAAACATTCTATAACATTTCAAATCAATGTTGAAGAAATTTTATTTAATAACAAAAATTAAATGAGGTTCACTTTACTGATACAAGCTTGCAAATGATGCTTCTGGTAAAGACTATAATTCTGACTTTTCTCAAGGACTTGCTGAAACTTACAAATTATAGAGCTAGAAGGCAATTCTTTCTGGTCAACATGGCAATAACTCTAAAATGCTTTATAACGCACATTTCTTCTGTCCATTAGTCATGATTACTAAATACTCCAAGAAGAAGGCAATACCTACACCCCACAATACCTCCATTAATATAACTTGAGCAAATCACTCAGACTCTAGGCTTGTTTCATCATTTTAAAAATGCATTTGGAGACAGGACTAGATCATAGGCCATTACAAATAAAGGCCTTTACAAATAATACTGGCCAGGAGCGGTGGCTCAAGCCTGCAATCCCAGCACTTTGGGAGGATGAGGTGGGCGGTTCACCTGAGCTCAGAAGTTTGAGACCACACTGGGCAACATGGTGAAATCCTGGCTCTATAAAACAATACAGAAATTAGCTGGGCATGGTGGCATGTGCCTGTAATCCCAGCTACTTGGGACACTGAGGCAGGAGAATTGCTTGAGCCTACGAGACAGAGGTTGCAGTGAGATAAGATCGCGCCATTGCACTCCAGCCTGGGCAACAGAGCAAGACCCTGTCTCAAAAAAATAAAAACAACCCCCAATACAAAGAATACTGTTACTTATCACTTTCACTATTTAGACTTCACAAATTACCTTTTTCAATTTTTCATGCTTCTTTTCTTCATCATCACTATCTGAACTGCTCTTTCGATGCTTCTTCTTTTCTTTTCTTCTTCTTCTTTTCCTCTTTCAGTTTTTCTTGATGCAGCTGGAAGGGAGGATTGAAATGCAGTGTTATTAATGTGAAAACAAAGCTCGGGTGCACTACTTGGGAGGCTGTGGCATGAGAATCACTTGAACCCAGGAGGCGGAGGCTGCAGTGGACCCAGATCGTGTACTGCACTTGAGCCTGGGCGACAGAATGAGATTGTCTCAAAAGAAACAAAACAAAACAAAACAACTCAGGTGCAGGTTTTAAAGCCCTCCCTCCAGGACTTAAAAATTCAGGACAAATGATTATCAACTTACCTCCATGAGAGTTTGAGGTTTTTTCACAGATTCGTCCCCAGTTACATCATTTATAATACATTCCTCAGAGTTCTGTGGAAAAATACATGTGATTTGAGTTGAGTGTCATAGTTACTAATCATCTAAGAAAAAGTTAAAATTTGAAACACGAGACAGTATGTTTCAGTTTGACTTAGGAGCTTCGGTTGTTTTACACCTTTAAGAACCAAAGACAATTACTTACAACAATCTCCTTCCCAGCTTCTCCAGTACAATAGGAATACTTGAAAAAAGAGTGACAGCATTTGTATCCCCATCGGCCTTCTTTCCAGTACGATCCCCAGATATGCTGCAGAGAGAGAAATTACTTAAAAAGAAAGCTGAAATTAGAAACTTCTATATACTGTTGATAGGAGTATAAAATAATACAGCCCTTTAAAGGTAATTTGGGAGAGAAATTATGGGAATTCAAGGCTGGCTAACAGGGACAAGGTAGTCTGACCTGAAGTGTGAGAGGCAGGCACTATAGTTACAAAGCTCTTAAATTCTATTCCCAAAAGCCTATAAAAAAATTCAGTGTATCTGACTTCTCTTGAAAAATGAAGGAGTGGGAAATTCTGGGCCTACATGACCACTTGGCAATAATCGGCTGTTGCTGAACAGTGGATGCCCCGTTAGATAGGGCTTATGTTCTCCAGTTTGTACAATTTGCCTGGCTCACTTTGCTCATGTATGATCACTGGCCTGGCTACTATAGGGAATTAGGTTTTTGACCCTCAACTAAGAGAGACAATTGTAGTTTGGTTACTTCAAGAGAACAGCAAAGGACAATACATGCTTTATGATGTTTATGATGTAATGTGAATATACTACATTACTTATTAAATATTCTTGTCAAAATATTTAACTTATATCCAATCAAGCCATTAGACCTGAATTCCTATTTATAAAACATACAGGGATAGAGAAACAAGCTATATAACGCTACTAGGATCCAGTCAATACAGAATATGAGACAATTTACAAACTAACTGGCCTAATCTGTTAAATGGTCATCGTCATGAAAATGCAGAGATACATTCTAGAAAAGAGACATAATAACCAAATAATGATCAAAATAAATTTGAAATGAATTCTGACTAAAACAAAAAATAGATGTTAAAGGCATTTTTCTGTATATTTTGGAAAATGTGATTAATGACTAGATATTAGGTAATATTATAGAATTAATGCTAATTTTCTAAAGTGCAATAATGTCAATGTGGTTATATAGAAGAAAGTCTTTATTTTAAGGAGATATGTGATACAGTTCTTATGGATAAAATGTCATGATATATAATTTCCAAATGTTTCAGTCAAAAAAAGTATACATAAACTATGTGTGTATGTATGTGTATTTTACGTATCTATGTAAAACAATGTGCATATGCACACATACAACTAGACAAAGCATATAAGGCAATATGTTAAAAATTTCGGAATTTAGATGATGGGTATATAGATGAACATAGTATTCCTTCAAAACGTTTCTATTTTTGAAAAAATTCCCTGAAACAGAGTTAATTTTTTTTTTTTTAAAGCATAGAGGATAGAAGCGGTTAGCTAATAAAGTTGTAGTGGAAAAATGCAATACAGAGCAAAACTAACAAGGACACAAAATTGTTCCAGTTTAGCACATACTGTGTGATTGTGGATCTTCACATCCTCCTCATACTTAGAGCAGGCAACAGCCCGCTCCTGTCCTTTGATGACTGTCCCATGTCTTGAGTACTCCACATAGTCTTCAGTCTGGGCTAAAAGCAATTCAGCTGGAGGGGCATCCAAATGTTCTTGGCCACCATACTAAAAGGACATTGCACATTATTCAATACATTTTACAACCTCATTTGCATTTAAATTTCCAGGAAAATATTTTTTTTTCCTTATTCTATTTATTCATTATTTCTCTTTTCTCTGATGTTAACCAAAAAAATGGTAAAAAGATGTGAAGGGACCTGGTTAGAACCCTGAAACTGTCCACTAAGCCAGTGTTAACACCTGGGGTATAGTGGTTCCATGCCTTCCCTAACATTTATTCTGAATTTTATAAACAAATGAAAGACTTGTTTAATTTATATAAAAATGGGATTATAATATATTAATCTGAACATGATGTAGGAAAACATTTATTTCTAATCAGAAAGAAAGGGAACATTCTTTACTGGGTTTTGTTATAGAAAGCACAGTAGGAAAAAAAAAGCCATCATTTTTTTTTCTGAGACAAATAGAAGATGTCTCAGTTGCTATTCATCTGTTGAGTACAGTAAGTTACAAAATGGCCATAAATTCCTCTTATCCTTGTATGTATGCACTTTCGCCACAGGGCTTTGCTTTTCTTCCCATCAAGAGACGAAGTCTTTCTCTATCCCTTGAATATGGGCTTGGCCATATTACTAGGTTTCACCAATGGGAAGCTGGCAAATGTGATGCAAGCAAAGGCACTTATGTACCACAACGCACTTTTTGCTGCCACTCTCTAGAACTCTGAGAATGCCATTTTAAAAAGCTGCCCTACTAGAGGATGAGACCACATGGAGTGGAGATGAGCTGTCCCAGAAGAGGTCCCCTTAGGACAATTAGCCTGTTAACTGCTAAACACAAGAGTGAGGCCATCTTAGTTCATCACCTAACCTCAGCTGAGCAAGCCCAGACCAGGAGACTTGGCCAACTGTGAGCAATAATAAATGTTTATTTTAAGCTACTAAGATATGAGGTAGGTTGTTTTGCTGTAAAAGCTCATACAAAATTGTATAGCATCTGACTAAGACAAAGGAAGAAAAGGACTATTCTTCATGGATTATGAGGGGCTCTCTTTGCATTATTTTCCAAATGTAAAACGAATGCTTATTAACTAGTAACTTCTCTTTAACAGAAATTCTTCTTTAGCATTTTGGTCAAAATTACCTTTTCCAGGATGCTTTCTTTCTGCTGTTCTTTGAAATCTTCTTTTTTGACTTTGAAGGACTTATACAACAGCTCCAGCTTTGTAGGATCTGCCTGCAGATGTACTTCAGATCCTTTGTCATAGGCTTCCCACGCAAACACTGGAGTAATTCAAAACATCTTAATGAATTGGCAGCTACATTATTGTATGCTTCTTGAAAACAAGCTTAAAAAAAAAATCCCAAACTTCTTATGAGCTGATATAAAATGCCTTGACATGAGGAAACACTTACACTGTGTCTGAGCCATTGAAATGGTATCTCCTGTGTACCTAACAAAATTATCTCCAGCATAACTCACTCTGCAAATACAAATAAAGAAAATGTTTCAGAGATTGATTTAAGGAAAATTAATTCGTAAAACTGAATCTGAATTAAAATGAACACCATCTATGGTCAGGTCAGAAAACAATTAACTTTCCCTCATCTTGAAATCTGTACATTTAACTTGATACTTACTCATCTGGATTCTTTCCTGCATTGGCATAAGGATTCTCTCTCATTGCTCTAGTTTTTGGATCATAGTAGGCAGAATTTGGATCTAAATTCCTCAAATACTAGAAGAAAAAAATATTTAAAGAATAAATTAATGTTTACTCACAGCAAAAAGATGTCAGCAGACTAGTTGGAGGAGTTGAACACGATCAATTAAATAAATGTGTGTATACAATTCTGGGGTACAGGTGAAGAGAAAAAACAGAATGAAACCTTATCTTAGAATGACTCTATTATCCATATGCTACCCAGAGTCGATAAAATTTAGGCTGGAAAGACAAATATTTTTCAAATATGTATGTTAAGTTGATAAGACTTACTTTTGCAATATCTTCTCGAATCCTGAGATTCCGGACAGTAATTCGTCTTTTGGAGTCAAAATTCTGTCCAGGCATGTCAATATCATCTGCATATTTATCTTCATCCTCATCTTCACTATTATGATCTTTTCCTAAAAGGGGAGGGGAAGAAAAAAAAGTAAGAAGAAAAGAAAGCAGCATGTAATTCTTGTTTTTTTTTTCTTTTCCCTTTAACCAAACCCTTATTTACTTGTGTTCTTTAAAACTATTATTAGTGTTATTATTAGCCATCAGAAATTTAAAAATTTCACATGTACTAGAGGCAGCAAATATGTATTACCGTCTGAGAATTTGGTTCCTCTTCTCCCCACTGGTGCTTTGGAGAATTCTGTATCACGAAAGAAGAAAAGTAATTCATAATTTCATTCCACTTAATCCAATTAACACTTAAAATAGCTAAGATAATAAAACTTAATTCTAACTGAACAAACTCACATTTCTCAGTTGTAATGAGCACACAAATTCTGAATACAAGAGTGCCATTGTGAATTTTATTAGACTGTCTATAAAGCCAGCAAATTTCAAGAGAATTTTAATTAAG
Source organism: Rhinopithecus bieti (assembly GCF_001698545.2). Lineage (NCBI taxonomy): Eukaryota > Metazoa > Chordata > Mammalia > Primates > Cercopithecidae > Rhinopithecus > Rhinopithecus bieti. The sequence goes on from NW_016808195.1 coordinate 1,166,250, forward strand.
ATTATAACTACAGAATGGTAACAGGAAGATTAAGATGACCAAAGTACCCAATAAATATTAATTTCTAAATGTGTTAGTCTTCAGACATACTGTTTTCATTAAACGTTACTAGTTTCCCAGTAAGTCCAAAAAGAAAATGTTACTAGGTTCATGTCTTCACAGCCAAAGTGAAGTTTGGGCAATGAAAAAAATCTACAAGTGACACAATATTGTAATTTAAGGAGGGGCCAAACTCCTTGTCACAAGGATACACTTTTCTTCACTACCAATTGGTCAGAATACTTTCTAACGCCACAGAATGTCTATAGTAACGTGGTCGGTATTTCATCATGTCCCTTCATAAAGGCTTCAAAGATTAAAAATACTTCAAAAGAAAAAAAGAATACATTACAGCATTAGTGAGGAGATATAGAAACACGTGTAGGTATATATAGTCTATAGATGTAAGCATAAATCTGCGTAGCTTTTCTGAATGATGGCTAAGTGATCATAAAAATTTTAGAAATATAAACTCACTGAAATACACTTCTAGAAGGTTATCCTAGTATCATGTCAATTATATAAAGATATATAAGAATGTGATGTGCAGTATTGTATATGTGCAATGATTTTTCAAAACATTGGGAAAAAATCAAATTAATAATAGATCACTGGTTATATAATTTACTGCATTCCATGGAACACTGAACAGCCATTAAAAGTGATTCTATCCAAGGGGCAGAAAAGTATGTATCATTTCCTAACTTTTTTGATTAAAAAAATGGAGGGGTGAGAAAGGTGGGATAAGAGTATATATTTGTATTTGTATTTATTCAAGAAACTCTGAAAAGAGCCATACACATACACAAAAGAGTTGGGGCGAGGGAAAGTTTAGTGTTAGGGTGGACAGAAACAGGGGTGGAGAGACTTCACTGTGCATTTTCTTAAACTGTTTTAATTTTTGAGCCATGTGAATTTATACAAAAATAAATGATGCTATAGGTCTATAAATATAGACAGAAAACACGTTCTCACTGTACTCTATGTTGTTAAATTAAAAAAGAAGGTAATAAATGAATATATAAAGATGGATTCATGTAAGAAACATTTTGTATTCTAGCACACATAAACAGGTATATGTGGACAAGAGAGACCTGGAAAGGCCTACTTCAAAATGTTCATAGTTAACACAGGGGATATTTTCTTTTAATATAATGTTCTAATTTTTTTCACTTAAGTGTTACTTTCAAAATCAGAAATATAAATATTTCGTGAAAAATAATTTTTTTGAGTTCCCACTATTTGCTAGTTCAACAAAGGACATTTACATACATTTCTATAGTGACAGCTAAATACCTAAATCTACTATATGTGGTTCATCTTAATATCCAAGCATCCAAGTGGGCAAAAATCATTAGCCCCTTGCATACATTAAGTATCCTTACTGGGGAAATAAATTACACCACGTTTACAACAAATAACAGAGAATATATTAGAACAAAAGAAACAGGCCCTTTTTCTTTTCCCAAAGTTAGTAATACATAAAAATAATCACAACAATAATAGCTACTAATTACCCAGTGTTTACTATGTGATATGTATATAAACTTCCTGGGGGTAGGTGTTGTCATTTCTATTTCAGACATACTAAACTGCAGCTCAGAGAGACAAATTCACTTTTCTAAGAGCATGTATCTCTCATGGAACAGAGACAGATTTTGTTTTCATTTTATTGATTGATTGATTGATTGACTGAGATGGAGTCTCGCTCTGTTGTCCAAGCTAGAGTTCAGTGGTGTGAACTTGGCTCACTGCAACTTCTGCCTCCTGGGTTCAAGCGATTCTCCCGAGCAGCTGGGACTATAGGCGCTCGCCATCACACCCAGCTAATTTTTGTATTTTTAGTAGAGATGGGGTTTCACTATGTTAGCCAGGCTAGTCCCAAACTCCAATCCACCCGCCTCGGCCTCCCAAAATGCTGGAATTACAGGTGTGAGCCATCGCACCTGGCCAGAAATGGATTTTAAACACCTATCTGGTAACTTAACGCTGTTAACTTGCCTGATAGATTACGCTCACTTAGTAATTATTTCGAGTTCTGCTTGCTTTGTTACTTATACATGGTTTAGAGTCCCTTTTAGAAATTTAAACTAAAAAACTATAAATGTTTACTATTTATTTGTGCCTAGATTTGTTAAAAAGAAACTTGACAACTCTAATATGCATAATATATTTACTCTATTAAGTTGACAAGGATTTTAAAAAAAGAAAAAAAAACTGACTGCAACAGACCTTTCATTCATACAAAAAAATGTTTTGCCCAGTTATGTAACTAATACATATTCATTGTGGAAAATGCAGAAAATACTAAAGAAAAGGATACAAAGAAAATTCATAAATTCTACATTAAATAAAACTAGTGTTCTGGTCTTTCTTTCAGTGTGATAATATTATACTATCTTTTCACGTATCATTCAAATACAAGTGTTAACCAGTGTTGTTAACGAAGTCTTGAGAAATGCCATTTTTTTTTTCTTTTTTTTTTTGAGACGGAGTCTGAGACGGAGTCCTTGCCTCTGCCGCCCAGGCTGGAGGCAGAGGGGGGGGGGTGGTGGGGTGGGGGGGGGGGGGGGGGGGGGGTGGGGGGGGGGTGGGGGTGGGTGGGGGGGGGTGGGGGGGGGTGGGGGGGGGGGGGGGGGCCAGATCTCAGCGCACTGCACGGCTTCGCCTCCCGTTCACGCATTCCTGCCTCACCCTGCCTAGTAGCGGGACTAACAGGCGCCCGCCACGTCCCCGGCAGATTTTTGTATTTTAATAGACGGGTTTCACCATGTTACAGGATGGTCCAGACTCCTGACCTCGTATCCCGCCCGTCTCGGCTCCCAAAGTGGGATTACAGCGGAGCCACTGCGCCCGCCCGAGAAATGCCATTTTTAAGAACTAAGCAGCATTATACCATGCCAATCACTTTAACCAACTTCCCTATCCGACATTGTAAGCGCATTCAATTTCCTACTAGTAAAAAAGCTGTACCATCTTATGCATAATGAGTTTCGAACTCCGAGAAAATCTTTAGATGAGAGGCTAATAATTTAACTGAAAAAGTAAGTACGCTGTGTGGCCAAATATAAAAGGGCGGTACGTTCCCAAATGGACCAATCAATTTATATTACTATAACTGTAACAAAGTATCAGTTTATTTTCCCCCCCAAGACATTCTCCTTCTCTCTAACTGAAGGCTATAAAATGAATTGTCAATGCATTTCTTTAAAAGAAATGAAACTTTTTTTTTGATCATTTTCATTACTTACAGCCTGTTCCACTAATTTTCCTGAGGCTAATTCCTCTTGGAGTTTCTGGGCTTTCAATGTTCGTTTTGCCTTTAAAGGAAAAAAAAAAAAAGAAAGAAAGAAAGAAAAGGAACATTTAAATTTTACTTACAACATTCAATTCGCCACCTACGTTTTTATATATTTAAAATGAATAACTTTAAATTAATTCATTTCAGAAAAGGTCACTGAACACACCTATCTCTTTGGGATTCCTTGTAGCCCTAGACTTATTACTCTATAAAGAGCAGGAGTTACACAATGTTTGAACCAGGCAATAATGTAAACTGAGACAAATGGCATCAGTAGTAAATTGCAGGGAGCAAGCCCTGACAAAAACAAGCAGCTGCCACATAACTCTAGATGACTGACTCTTACCAGGCAGGCGTGGGGTTACCACATATTACAATGTTCAAGAAAAGATGAAATCCAGATTTTTATATGAAATCTTACAATTTTAAAATGATACCTCTAATAAAAAAAAAAGGCAGTGCGACTATGACTTCAAAGGACTAAAGGTGAAGAGGTCAAATCATAACAGTAAAAACTAAAGTTGGGTTAAAATAAAATAAAATTTCCTGAAACAAATTATCCATTCCCTTTCTACTACTCCCAAATGCTATGTGAGGCACCATAAAATAGGTTCATGGGCAAGCTATAGCTTGGGGCCATACATTTCTAATCTCACAAAACTAAAAGCTTTGGACACGAATCTGTTCTCATGCTTCCAGTATCTTTTGCTACCTAAGACAGGGAGTAAAGGACAATATAAGAATCAAGAAGAAACTGCTGGCAAATATGGCTAGCACATTATTTCCTCTATTCAATATTACAATTATAAATGTAGCCTACACAGTAGTACTAATACTAATATAAAATGCTACCATTTTAAAGTGCTTCAAGATTTGAAAAGTAGAGCTGCTAGAGATACAGCAATAGGACGATTCTTTAAAAAACCCAGGAAAGCAGGGAATTTTGCTCACCAGATCAACTTTGGCATACTCTTCAACAATTTTCATGTGTTCTTCTGGATTGTAGCCATTCCATCGATCCCTCTTCCCATCATAGTCAAACATCAATTGAGGCTGGACATGTTCATCTGGAGCTATATTAGTACCTGTAAATTTGGCTCCAACTCGCCTAGGTCTCTAAAAACAGAGTAAGATTTAATCTTTTCCTAAGTGCTTATGACCCAAAGGAAGACTTTATACAACTTTTACAGAGAGGGCACTTTATGAGCTATTCAATTATCAGTTAGTCTTACAGCAATTCCACTCAAACTAATTTTATTTAACTTGTACCTAAACATAGGTGATTTCAGAAAAGAGAAGCAAGCTCTCTGACAACGAAAAGACTGACAATGGTTTTCAAAATTCTCAAAGGTGAACTTACCTCAAAGCAGTCTTTCTTTTTGTGTGTCATGGCCCCACAATTTTCACATGCTCCTTTGCGGTATTTAGTAATTATGGAATTCTATAAATATAAAAAAAAAAAAAAAACAAAGAAAATGTCTTAACTACATAAGTTAGACATAACTTTGGCTCTCATTACGATTTTGTCTAGTGAAATGATTTCTTTGTTAAAAGGAAAACGAGTTAGTCTCCACACATTTACAAATGTGAAAGTTTAAGGACTTCAGGAGTATAAAATTTATATAAGAAATACAAATGTAAAATAGTAAGGCACTGTGAATTCCAGTACCAGATAAAGGGTTTTATTATGTTTCTGCTTTAAATAGTATTGCATTGAAACTTCTTACGTTAAGTTCTTAAACTCTCCATATCCATGAAGAGGTACACAGGTAGTCTACATACCTCTTTAACACCCCTCTTGTACCATTCTCCAGATGAGCTGAACTGCTTTTGTTTCTCTGGTTGTGGTCTCTGGTGTTTTAAAGTAGGTCTTTTTGAAGGATCAATATACCATGGCACTGAAGAAATATACTGAGGAATATGGGGGTTGATGTCTCTGTAATAAAAGTTAAAAAAAAAATTTAAGAATAAAGTTGGAAAATAATCAGTATTACAATTACAAAGGTAGCTTACACAAAATCTAAGAATAGAAACATTGCAGTGGTAGGGGGAAGAGAATATGGTTGCTATCACTATACTATAATAAAGAATAATTTAAAATAAAGAAGTAATTTATTTTAGAGTGAAAATATTTCCAACTAAGAAACTAAGAATAGTGATGTAACTGAAGGGAGAGAAGGGAGGAAGGAAAATAGAGATGTGTGTTAGTAATCTAAATCTATCACAAGAAGTTTTGGTTCAAATAATGTCTATAGTCAATTAATTAAAATAATTGTGTAGGTATTATTATCTAGAGATGTGAAGGTAACAACCAGAAAAACTCAAAATAGAAAGATTTAACAGCAGTCACTCCTGTATAGCAGGCCGGAGTGGGAAAGGTGAAAAAACACTGTTGCTATCCATTATAAGCCCTTCAACATAATTTCATTATTAAACCATATGCATATGAGTTTGATAAAATAAATAATAAAAGACATAAATAATGAAGATAGGTGCCTCTCAAATAAAAGGATGAAAAATTAATAAACTAAGTAGCCAAGAATTTGAATTTTGAATGAATGGATCATACAAAAATTAAGTACTTACTTTCCTTCTTCATCAACTTCTGCAGGAGCATTGCCCAATTTTCGCTGTTCTTCTAGCTCCTTCTTCTTTCTCCAGTCCTCTCTGGTCATCTTCTTTGGTTCCTCCAAACTCATTTCTTTTGACCCCGATAGGGGTGCAGCATTAACTGCATCTACAACCGTGGCTGACATGGTTATCTGGCCTCCTCTAAGAAAAGAAGTCAAATTTACAGTAAAAAGTAGGCCTTCATTAGTTCACTCAAACTACCAAAAAGACATCCTAATAATATATACTGCTTCATATGTTTTCTCCCCCCATAGTATGTGTAAGGAAGGGTCTCCTTCCCCTCCTCAAGGTCTCTATATACTGTTAGCAGTTTCTCCCTCAACTCCAATTTACAAATGGAGAGAGACACACATGTGTATTTAAAACTTCACAGGACTCTTTTTCTCATACATATCCTGAATCCCTCTTTCTGTGTATGTGTCTCAAACTTTTCTAACACAGTAACTCTTAATGAAAGAGGGTCCTATCTCTGTACTCCTTTAAGAATGAACATCTCAAGAGTTATCTATAATCACTGTCTCCACTTCCTCACCTTCTACTTTCATCCTTACTCACTCTAACTTAGCCCTCCACTCCCTATCATTCTAAAGAAAAGAGTTACATTAAGTCATCAAGGACCATTGTGCTAAATCCAATGGACATTTTTCAGCTCTGTTCATTCCCTTTTTATATACTATTTATTGACTTCCCTGACACTACATTCTCTTGGTTTTTCTTTTTTTTTGGAGATGGTGTCTCGCTCTGTCACCCAGGCTGGAGTGCAGTGGCACGATCTCGGCTCACTGCAACCTCCGCCTCCCAGGTTCAAGCGATTCTCCTGCCTCACGCTCCTGCGTAGCTCGATTACGGGTGCCTGCCACCATGCCTGGCTAATTTTTTTTTGCATTTTTTGTAGTGACGGGATTTTACTACATTGGCCAGGCTGCTCTCAAACTCCTGACCTCAGGCAATCTGCCCACCTCGGCCTCCCAAAGTGCTGGGATTACAGGTGTGAGTCACCGTGCCCGGCTCTCTTGGTTTTTCTTGTACCTCTGTTGTCATCAAATTTTGCCCAGTTATTTAATGTTGGATTCCTCAAGGCTCAGCCAGCACCTTTTAAACCAGTCTAAACTCCCACTAATGGATAAGCTCATTTACTTCCAAGGCTTCCATGGTCACAATACAACACTGCTGGCTCTCCAGCTTATTTTTCTATAAAATAAAAAATAATAAAGGAACAATTTATTTTTCTACTCAAGACTTTTCATCTGAGCTTCAGATACATATATCCAATTGCTTACTTGACATCTCCACTTAAGAGATCAGAGGCATTTAAACTCAATACGTCTTAATTCAATCTCATGATCTTCCCTCTGAAATCTAATCTCCTACTGTTCCCTATCTTTTTTTTTTGAGATGGAGTCTCGCTCTGTTGCTGAGGCTGGAGTGCAGTGGCGTGATCCTGGCTCACTGCAACCTCCGCTTCCCGGGTTCAAGCGATTCTCCTGCCTCAGCCTCCCAAGTAGCTGGGATTACAGGCACGCCCACCACCACGCCTGGCTAATTTTTTGTATTTTTTTTTTTTTTTTTTTTTAGTAGAGACGGGGTTCCACCCTGTTAGCCAGGATGGTCTCGATCTCCTGACCTCGTGATCCACCCGCCTTGTCTTTCCAAAGTGCTGGGATAACAGGCGTGAGCCACCACGCCTGGCCCCATTGTTCCCTATCTTAATGAAAGACAACACCATCCGTCCCTTTACATTAAGTGCTTCAGCTTATCCCTACATCTATGTCATCACTAAGACCCATTATTTTCACCTTTTGAATATCATTCAAATGCATCTACTTCTTTCCATTCTTACTGCTACCACCCTAGTGTAAGTTATTACTTTTTCCTATTTACTGGTCTCCTCTGATTCCCTCCAATCAATTCTCCACATCGCAGCGTTATTTTTTCAAAACACAAATCTGATCATATCATGTCTGACATGGTTTGGCTCTGTGTCCCCAGCCAAATCTCATCTTGAATTGTACTCCTGTAATTCCCAAGTGTTGTGGGAGGGACCCTGTGAGAGATAACTGAATCAAGGCGGCAGTTTCTCCCATACTGTTCTGGTAGTGAATAAGTTTCATGAGATCTCATGGTTTGATAAAGGGAAACCCGTCTTGCTTGGCTCTCATTCTCTATTGTCGCCGCCATGTGAGAGGTGCCTTTCACCATGATTGTGAGGCCTCCCCAGCCACGCGGAACTGTAAGTCCAACAACCTTCTTTCTTTTGTAAATTGCCGGGTCTGGGGTATGTCTTCATTGGCAATGTAAAAGCGGACTAATACAATGTCCTACTGCCCAAGCTTAAAATCCTCCAATGCAGTACCGTCCAAAAATTCAATACAGCACCATCTAAGAGAAATACAATGCTAGTCCCATATGTAATTTTATGTTTTCCGGTAGTCACATTAAAAAAGTAAAAATAAACAGGTAAAATTACTTTTACAAGATTTGTATTGTATCCAACATATTATAATTGCAAATTTGAATTAGAAAAAACAACTCTGTCTTTAAAAGTTGATATGGGTTTTACACTTATTTAAACTAGTCACATTTCCAGTCTCAATAACCACAAGTGGCTAATAACTAGCATAATGAATAGTGACAGCTGGGCGCGATGGTTCACACCTATAATCCCAGCGCTTTGGGAGGCCGAGGCGGGCGGATCACCTGAGGTAAGGAGTTTGAGACCAGGATGGCCAACCTGGCGAAACCTCGTCTCTACTAAAAATACAAAAATCAGCCGGGCGTGGTGGTGTGCACCTGTAATCCTAGCTACTCGGGAGGCTGAGACAGGAGAATCATCTGAACCTAGGAGGTGGAGGTTGCAGTGAGCTGGTGTTGCATCACTGCACTCCAGCCTGGGCGACAGAGCTAGACTACGTCTCAGAGAAAAGTGACGCTCCAAAGGATTTTATCATTCATACTCTAAAAACTGACATCTTTTTAACACACCTACATGGTCCACCATGGTCTGGCATCTGCTTACCTTCCAGCCTCACCATTACAACTATCCCCGCATCCTTCTCTACTAACTACATAGACCTTCTTGTAGTTCCTCTAACACACCGTGCTCCCTGTAGACACCGGGCCTTTACACAAACCCCTTCCCAGTGGAAAGTGCTCAATGCCTGGGGGTCTACGATGCTTCTCAAAAGTGTTCTCTTCTCCTGTGTCTGACCTATAGAAAACCTCCCCCATATATTTGTGTAACGTATAAACTGAAGGCCTAAATATACTGCGAAGAGAAGCAGAACAAAGGTAAATTTAACAATCTTCATTAAAACAGCTACCATTTCTTGAGCCTACCGTGTATCACCTCATCTAATCTTCACAATAAGCCCAGTAGATAGGTCTGATGAACCCCATTTTACAGGGAAGAAACAGGTTCTGAGAGGTAAGATCCTCAGCCAAGAACACATTGTACAAGGACTTCAAACACAAGTCTGACTCCAGAGTCAGTTCTCTAAAAACAGCATGTTATACTCTGTCCATAGAACTTTGGCTTCTGGGCCTGAAATATTAAAAACTAAAACTGAATGAAGTATTATAGTCACCAAGTTGTACTCACTCGTTTCCGTCGCTGTGGAGGGGCCTATTTTCTTCAACTAAAAACAGTAATAGCTCCCACTTACTGAGGGCTTACCGTAAGACAGTGTTTAATGCTTTACTTACATAGATGTTTTCATTTATATCCGCATGATATCCCACTTAAGTCAGATCATCTCGACTTAACAGGAAAAACTGAAGCTTAAGTAAATTTTCTGGCGAGGAAATACAGTCTATCAATTTGGGTACTGGAAGCAGCTTTCCCCGCTCGCAGTCCGGGGATCGCTCAAGGTCTTCAAGGCCACCGCCACAAAGGTGACACTCTCATAGTTATCCCGACTGTTTCCCTGAAGACGCAGGCCTGGTCTGGCTGGGCACGAGTGCCATCAACGGGTCTCAGGACAGTGGCTTCCTTTTCGGTCCCCCGTCCTCGCTCCCTCCTCAACAACTGAGGGCTCATTACCCCCGTGAGGACATATCCAATAATTAGGAGCCTTCGACCCATTTTCTCAGGTTCCCCAATTCCCCTTCGCCCGAAAGTTCTAAAAATATTTTCTTACCCAGTCCCGCCGCAGGTGGTCCCAAGTCCATCCGAGAGAAGCCAAGCCTATCTTGTAATGTTTACTTCCGGCTTCTCGCCTCATTCCGGCGGCCAGTGCGGTAACTTCCGGACAATCGGCACATGCGCACTAATTTCCTGGCGGGACTGGGGGCGGATCCTCTTGAGCCGTGGGAATCGCGAGAACTGTAGCTGTGCGTATCGCGCTATTTACCCGGCTTGTGGAGAGATTCAAGTTGGGCGGGTTCTTTTTGGCTTCTATGTAGGAACTTTGTTTTAGAATCGGAGAATTTTAGGAAGTTTTTTTTTTTATTAAAAAAAAGCCAAAACAGACAAGAGCTTAAGCCTCACCAGGGGGTTGTGAAATGAATGCAGAATTTGGTGATGTATCAGCTAAAAAAAAAAAAAAAAAAAAAAGCAGTTAAACTTGGCAGCAATTAGTAGCCAGGCTGTGTTAACATGCTGGGGATCTGGTGAACACAGTGTCTTCCCTCAAATTTACATCAGAGTGCGAAAGACACCGGAACAACTATTCAGATAATTTAGCAGCTGTAAAAGTTCCTATGAAAGGAATACCAGGTGCTGTGAGAACATAAGGCACGTTATCATTAGGAAAAAACACGACGATTTCCATTTTGGAGAAACATTAGTATCTATGCTATCCCATCTCTTCTTTAAAAGTATACATGTGAAATAAAATACTGGAAAATAAACTAATTTTCGTGGTAGAATTTCTTGTGATTTTTTTTTTCTTTGTGCTTTCTATTCTGGTTGTTCTCTCCCTGCCCCCCATAACGTGTATCCATCCTTTTTGAATGTAAAAGTTAAAATAGCTACCATTCCCGCCTCCATAAAATAGCCCAACATAATAGAATCTGTTTTTTTCGTATTAAGAATTTGCAATACCTGGAGTTCAGGAGCATAAATATTAATTTTGCTTTTACAGGGCAGTAGATGAAGAAACAGAGACTAGCGTGAAAGTGAGTAGAGTCTATGAATCACTCAGGCTTTGTTTTTTTCCACTTAAAAACATTCCTGAAATTTGCTTAGGAGTGTTAAGGCCTAATTAGCCAAAACCACCAGGAGAGCACATCTCGAAGAGGAATCAGAAAGCCCAGGACAAGAGAGTTGAATCTTTTCTAAGACTTGAGGTCCCTCTGCAGGGTTCTGAGGAAGGTCTAGGAAAGCTGGGATTGGTTCTGGATGGGTTGCTGTTTGTAAAGCAGGATTAGGAGAAACTGATTAGGGACTAAGTGCTGTTATGAGTGAGGGTGGTTTAGCAATTGAGTATTTCCAGTAATAGTAATAGCAAAGCTGGTCTGAGGGCATCATTAGTAAGAAAACAGTGGTGGTTTTCAAAGAGAACCACCAAAGAGAGGGTGGTTATGGTTTACAGCTGATGCATGACCTTGGGAGAAACAATGCTTTCTGTTGGTGAAACAAAGAAGACATCCTAAGGAGATAAACTTTGCACCCCAAAACCTCTGTAGATAGAGAATCCCCACTTGGAAGCTATAGGTGTTGTAAAGATTTAGTCTCAAAAATTAACACTTTGAATGCTGATAATATAATATGATGATGTAAAATTTAGGAGATACAGGAGGAAATAAGGGGTGGGGATAAAGGAAAGAGAGCAGTGAAGGGACAATAAAGGTATGCATATTTTTCTGTCTTTCCTCTTTTCTTCACCTTAAGTTAGGCTCTTTTCTTCTTGATACCTAGTATAAAGTCCACCATTTAATAGGTATTCAATAAATATTTGTGAATGAATGAATCATTCAATCAATATTGGTCCTGAAATGCCAGGGAAGAAGAGATGATGAACTGGCATATATTGAGAACCATGTCTATGTCAGGTATAGTGTTAAGCCTTTTGTGAAAGAGTAATATGGAATCAACTCCTCTCTCTCAGCTAATCTGCAGGTATAAAATGTATATATGGTGACCTGTGGGAAGCGGAGCTTGAATGACACAGGTCAGCCTTATCTTTTGAATGTATACCTTTATCTTGTGGTTGCTCAATGTATTCCATTTTACTATAGAAACAGGAAAAGGTCGTCAACTTTTTCAAGCAAAATTTCTTTTCATATCTGGGAAACTGGAATTCCTTTTTTATATCTTTATTATCTCTCTGACGTTCTCTTGCACCCTGGCCAAGCCCTTCCAGACAGCTTTGGTTAGTATATTATTGAGATGTTAGAGGTTTAAAATAAATCAGTATTAAATGATAGGATTTTAAGGGAAGACTAAATTATGTATTCATTAGATTCATAATTTTGTTCCTAAAACAGATTCGTGATGGTATAACAGAAACAGCATCTTAGCCTGAAGTGTTGAGGATAATCCTAAGATTAGGGAATGATTAGTTTGTTCTTAATCATGAGCATAAGAGAATGACTCAAACGCTGCTGTTTGACCTATCTGTACTTACATTTCTTCTTAATTTTAAATTTTCTCTCCTAGTATTCTTTAGACCCAACATTGGTTGTTTCGACCATTTCTACAATATTTCTATTTATTTTCCATCCTATCTACGGTGCCATTTAAAAAATATATCTTAAAGCAATAAAACATTGTTATTGAGTCAGTACCAAAGTCCATGCAGCTTAATAATATGGAGAGCAAAAAAAAAGCCTCTCAATTTTTTTTTAATATTACACGACCCTAGATTTTTTTTTCCCAGAAAACGTGCCACAAAGTTTGCAAGAAAGAGCTTTTGGGGCGGAGTCCTGGCTGCTTAGGTCCCTTCCATTGGTTCGGCTTGATACCACGCCCCCGGCCCTGCCTCTTGAGTGGAAGAGCCAATTGGGCCGCGAGTTGTGGTTTAAACCGGGAGTGCGCCGCGTCCGTTCACCGCCGCCTTAGATGAATGTGGCTGTTGGAAGCTGCGTGAGTGAACGGGAGGGTCGCGGCTGGTTAGGTGAGTCTGGTCGGGTGGGGAAGGAGGCGGGCTGGGGCTGGGGCTGGGGCTGAAGCTGGG
>NW_016808195.1:1179603-1205862 GCF_001698545.2 Rhinopithecus bieti
TGGGGCTGGGGCTGGGGTTGGGGTTGGGGGACTGCCTGGGGCGTAGATGGCTCCGAGCCCGTTTGAGCGCGGTCTCGGACTGCGAACTGGACCCTTGGCAATTCTCTGAAGAGTGCCAGCCGCAAACCGCCTGCTCCTCGGGACCTTAGAGCCTCTGACTCAGGCTGAAAGATTTGAGAGCTGGATTAAGTACTTGTTGGCTCACGCCCGTGACTGTTCCTCTGTTTGCTCTTGTTTTTGTGTGGACATCCCTAGGATAGAAACTTTGGTATGTTGCTATACCTTTGCTTCTGCCACCTTACCCAGTATCTAATATGTATTTCTCATTCTTAGAATAATCCAGAATGGCTACTCTAATCTATGTTGATAAGGAAAATGGAGAACCAGGCACCCGTGTGGCTGCTAAGGATGGGCTGAAGTTGGGGTCTGGACCTTGTAAGTACACAAGGCTGCAGTCGGATACACTGGTATTGTGTACGTGGCCTGGAACTGGACGAGACATTTAGTGTACTTTTTGAGCAATTGGAGTCAAGTCTGTTATTGGTCCTTTTTCATTTTCAGTATCTTAATGAGATGATTTAAGGGAGTACTGAATCTCAGCTATTAGTCCTATCATATCCATACCACTACCAATAATGGGGGGTGGGTTTGGGGGTGAGAGATCAAGTTTACATACACAGTATTCAAGTTGTACAGGTATTTTGCTGCTGGAATATTCTTATAGTAAGAGTTTTTCTTCAGCAATCAAAGCCTTAGATGGAAGATCTCAAGTTTCAACACCACGTTTTGGTAAAACGTTCAATGCTCCACCAGCCTTACCTAAAGCTACAAGAAAGGCTTTGGGAACCGTCAACAGAGCTACAGAAAAGTCTGTAAAGACCAAGGGACCCCTCAAGCAAAACAGCCAAACTTTTCTGCCAAAAGGTAAGTATTGGCTATAAAGACACTCTTTAAACACGTAAGCACTTTTGACTCTTAAAATGACGATTGGCATCATCCTACACAGCTTTCTTCCCTCTGAGTAGAAGGGAAATAGAGGTTAGCAAGCAGAGTAGTGGAGGAAACTCAGATTGTCCTTGTGGACCTCTTGGTGCCTTGAGATTGGGAATCTCAGATGCAGCTAATGCATATTTGTCCCTCACCTGTCCTTAACTAGTGTCTTAAAACTGATTGGTGGTATCTACTTAGATACGTACTGAGAGAGAGGGTGCCTTAGGTTCTGTTGCTGCTATAATAGCACAGGTGTTGCCATTCTCCGCCTAGCCTTCCAGGGCAAGCAGCAGCTTGTTAGGTGACAATTTGCTAGCATGTTGATGTTTGTGTGTGGGTCACAAGCTACAGGTCTGTGTATCCCAGACTGAGAGCACTTTGCTGTGAAAGATGACGTTAGCATGAGGATTAACACTTTATTTGAATAACTTTTGTTTAATTTGCATTAGGAAACAACTGGTGAATTACATGTAGTGCAACTTAGGACAAAGATGTCTTTTTAAAAAAGTGAATTAACTTAAAAATATTAAATACAGGAATTGCAAAGATATGGCAAAAACAATGAGACACAGAACCGAAGTGTGAGAATCCCATAGGGAGTTCTAGGCATGCATATGTGAAGTGAGATAAATCAGGAATATGCCGGCTTCCATTGTAGCACCCTTCTGTAGTAGACTGTAGTAGACCTGTCAACTCCAGACTAGGAGATTGCCCATGGTGTTTTTCTAAAGTCCTTGACAATGTCTTCCTGCCTCTTACTCAGTGTATTTGAGGAACACAAACTTGTTTTTAATATTAACCAAGCACATAATTAGGTAACACTTGCGGAAAAATCACACTCCCATAAGCCAAAAACGGCTTTGATGATGAGCTACTATCCTGGGTGATTCATGCCCGTTTTCTCCTCTGTTAGGTTGAATAATTGCATTGATTAGCTCTGAATTAACTGCATTCTTGATAACTTATGCTGACAGGTGCTGGTACTTAAAATTTCAGATTTTAACTTTTGAGTCATGCTACTCGAATTACATTTGAATCATATTATTTGAAGTATATTTAAGTGTAATTATGAAAACTAAGGATTATGGCTTCTTAGAAGGCAGCATGAAATTGACAAATTTAAAAACTAATCAGCTAATGAGACTTCCACTCTCACTAACCCATATTTTCTTTGACTGTTCTAGATGACTGAGAAGACTGTTAAAACAAAAAGCTCTGTTCCTGCCTCAGATGATGCCTATCCAGAAATAGAAAAATTCTTTCCCTTCAATCCTCTAGGTAATATCTTTTGTAATTGCAAAAAGTGCTTTTGGCCTTTAGTTTCTTAGTATTCAGCTCAGCTGTAACTTGATATGAATATAATATATGACCAAAAACTATAATGAGACTGTCTGAATCTGGGTTGTTTTGGACAAATGTATTTGTTGATGGAATTATTTGCAAGGTATCATCTTAGATCAAGAGGGGAATAGGAACAAAGATATAGAAGACATTGTTCCTGTCTGTAAAGGCTTATCACCTAGAGGAGGTAAGATGTATTCATGAATATTGAATAAGTCCCATTGTGGACAGTTTTTCTCACAAGCCTTTTAGAAAGTGAGCTTTATGTCAAGTTGAGCAATGCCTGAGAGTGCTTTGGTAGGATTATTTCTTTGGTTAGAAAAATCTACATAAGACAGTGAAAACCTGCTACATGTATCTGAAGTATTTTCTGTTTTGGAAACAGCTTTTCAAGCTTTAATTTACTCAACCATTTGAGGAGAAGCCACTGTGTGTCAGGCATCGCTAGGTGCTGGACACACTAACAAGATGGGCCCTGCCTGTGGGAGCCCACAATTTGAAGGGAAAGTCAGATGCTGGACAAGTCATCTCACTGTGAGTGTGAGCCAGAAAAAAGAGCATTATAGGTCAAAGTGGTGCAAAGATCCTGAGGTAGGAAAAGGGACTGAAGTGGTTCTAGGAAAAATACAGGCAGAATGAAGGAGGATACAGGTGAGGTGTGGGGGCAGATCAGGGAGGGCCTTACAGATTTCTGAGCTGGATCTTTTATTTAGCCGTTTTTAGCCAAAGAGGTCATGTAGTTATTTTATTTAGCCAAAGAGGTCATGTAGTTATTCTTTTACTAATTTGCATTCAGATTGTTCTGGCTTTTAGAAACTACAAACATTTCTACGATTAGTATTCTTGAAATGGTCTTGTTGCAAGTTTGTGAGTACATCAGGAGGGAAACTGAGAAGGATTGCTGGGTTCAAGGGTTTGTGTGATTAAGTTTTAAAATTATAAAATGTGGTGCATCTGTGCTAATAATTACCATTCAGCCATTGGGGAAAATGAGGTAGATTTATGCATATTGATCAAGAATGAAGACCACAATATCGTGTGTTAGAGGAAGGAGATATTGCTAAGTGGCCCTTCAAAATAGTGTAAATTGTTAAATCCATCTACAGTGGATGAAGATGTCTACTTCCTCCATGTTCACTAACTATCAATGTTTTAAAACTCTAATCTTTATCAGAAAAGAAATATTTCATTGTTTTAAATTTGTGTGGTGAGCATATTTGATTATTGGCCGCTTAGTTTTTCTTTTATTAACTTCCTGTTTGTGTTTTTCTTTGATTAAAGAGCTCTTTGAAGATAAAATTAGCTCCCCTTATATTGCAGACTTCTTTCCTCTGGAGTCTTTTGTCTGTTTATGATTTCCTTTACAATTCAGTGGTTTTAAGCTAAATAGTCACATATCATTCAATTCTTTCTTGACTTCTGGGTTTTACCAGACTTGAAAAAGAACAGACTAATTCTTGAGTACTTAGGCTTTAGAGAACTTTCATACCTAAGGACAAAGATTTAGAAATTAAAACTGAAAAACTTAAGATATTCACTAAGTAATCACATTACATTAATGTAAATTTTTTTTAACATAAAATATTTGTTTTGGAAAAGTTTTGAGAAGAATGGCATGGTTTATATTTTTGAAAAATATATGAAGAAAACCTGACCTCACACAGATATGTTTTAATAGTCTTTTCAGATAAGCGTGGATAGTTTTCTTTGCCACTACACTAAAACCCACAAGTGACTGTTTCTGAATATATAATTGCAATGTGGAATCTGAAACCATATCAATGAGCATTTTGTATCTTGACAGTAAAATCCATCAGTCTGTTTTGCACTTGGAATGTATCTTTTATTCTTGCATCTATCTTGCGTTGATCATTCAGAAATATTGATTCACTGAGATATGTAGATACCCATATGTTGAGATGCTTTATTATACAATATCAAAAGCACATTAATATCACAACTGATCTCATCAAAAAAGTCTAAGGCACCTGTCAAGCTAATGACTGCAGATAAGTTTTCCAGAATTCCTTTTTTTTGGCCAGACGCAGTGGCTCATGCCTGTAATCCCAGCACTTTGGGAGGCAAGGCTGGCAGATCCCCTGAGGTCAGGAGTTCAAGACCAGCCTGGCCAACATGGTGAAACCCCATCTCTACTAAAAGTACAAAAATTATCTGGGCGTGGTGGGCGCGCCTGTAATCCCAGCTACTTGGGAGACTGAGGCAGGAGAATTGCTTGAACCCGGGAGGCAGAGGTTGCAGTGAACGGAGATCGTGCCACTGCACTGCAGCCTGGGTGAAAGAGTGAGACTCTGTCTCAGAAAAAAAAATTTCATTTTTTTGTTTTTGACAAAATTTTGACATTTTATATTCTGCCATTGGTAACAAAGCCTGTCAGTTTTCCTTGAGGTGATAGACTTCTTTCATGCCTTTGAGAAAAAGTGTGACAGGCATCCAGGTCTGAGTGACCATGGGATTTCTTGCAGTTGTTAATTCAAGTAAAACAGTATTTCAGGAAAAGTTCTCTAGTTTTAGCTTGCAACTCAGACAATTGCACAAATCCTTTTGCTTTGAGATAATCATATTTTGGTGTGCAGTGGAAGTGCTTTATGGCATACTTCTCATTTTATCACATAGAACATTAAAAAGACATCTTCTCAAGGATGGAGAGCTAATAAAATTAATACTTTCTACTGCATATGGTGAAGTGACATTAAGTGAAACTGGCTTTTTTAAATTACAAGTGCAGAAAGATGCAGAACATAGAGACTGCTCATATGGTTTACTGTCACTGCCTTGATTTGTGTTGAGGCACCAGCAGCTTTATCCACCGTTGCCTTGGTACCATCATTACAAATGTCAACCCAGTGGGAAAAGGTGTGAATATTGTCATGAAAATAGTTTTGACCTCATGGACCCCCTGAAAGTGTCTCAGACCACAAGGAGTCTACAGCCCACACTGAGAACTGCTGCCCTGACAAAAACACTTTCTCTCTGTAACAGACTTTGAGAGTTTTGACCTGCCTGAAGAGCACCAGATTGCGCACCTCCCCTTGAGTGGAGTGCCTCTCATGATCCTTGATGAGGAGAGAGAGCTTGAAAAGCTGTTTCAGCTGGGCCCCCCTTCACCTGTGAAGATGCCCTCTCCACCATGGGAATCCAGTAAGTGAGCAAGTGCCCTTCTAGAAGGGCTGCAAACAATTTGTTTCATAACACTTCCATTACCGTGGGAACAAAGTTGTGCAGGAGGTGAGCCTGTGAGTCATTTCTGTCCTTCAAATGACAAGGATAAGGTTTCAGAAAAATAAACTATTCTCAATTGGTATTGCTTTTTAGTCCCAAATGCCGCAGTAAAATTGTTATTCTGGAAACTGGATAGTCTTAGTTACAGCCAAAAGATTAATTCTCCCTTTACATCTTCTTAGGCTGTAAGTTGAAGCATATATAATAAACTTGTTGGAATGATGATTCCATATTATATCCAAAGCTAATATAAGATCAAAACACCTGTGCTGTAGCATAGACTGACAATAATTTCTTACTGCAGAAGGTTTGAGGTCTTTGAACTGGTAGTCAAAGACATCATTATGTTTTCTGTTTGTTCTGATGTGGGATAATTTGTGCTAATAAGTTACATTAGTGAGACTGTTAGCTCTTACTTTGGTCTCTAAGAGATTCAGATACTTCTAAGACTTACTTCCTAATGAAAGTCAATTCTGGGGCCACAGACATATTCCAAAAAGTGTGTGTCAGGAGGGGATGGAGGTGATTGATCAGACAAAGGGAAAACATGAGTTTTGACAGCTGATATCTATGTTGATATGGACAATGACTCAACGATTTGCAGAAATTTAATAAGAGATTCCTGTTTTCTAGATGTGTTGCAGTCTCCTTCAAGCATTCTGTCGACCCTGGATGTTGAATTGCCACCTGTTTGCTGTGACATAGATATTTAAATTTCTTAGTGCTTCAGAGTTTGTGTGTATTTGTATTAATAAAGCATTCTTTAACAGATTCTTCCAAGTATTGTGTTTGCTTTTCCGTGGAGTTTACTTAAAACAATATGAAAGCTAGCCGAGGTGTTTAACAAAGAGTCTATAATGTGACAATAGAGATTTGTCTGATTTCTAAAAACTTGAATCCTTTTGGTTTAACAGCTTATTTTAGAAGCCACCACTGTTTTTCCTGAAAAGTATAACCCCTCAAGGTATACTTTATTGACTTTTTGCGGCCATTAACTAGTGACAGTTATTAGATCTCTTAATTAGAAGAGCTCTTTCCAACTCATTAAGTATCTATTGCTAGGCATTCTTTATTGCTGATTTGCCTTAGTTTCTAATGACTTTAATACTCAGTATTGAAAGGCTCTAAATCTGAGACTTCAACCTCCTTGGGATCTTCAGTTAGGTTCCTTGAAGATCACTGGAGATAATTTACTGATAGTAAGGTCTACACTCCACCTATAGGAAACTGTATTTAGTTATTTACCTTGTGTTGGACATGAGTATTTGAGAAGCATTATTGTGTTTAATGTTTGACACTATTTTCCAGATAAGATAATGAAGCTCAGAAGTTCATTGATTTGTCAAAGATGTGAAGAGCTAGAAAATGATAGAGCTGGTATTTTGATCTCAGTTCTGAGGTTGGAATCAATATAGAGATGGCAAATGGTTGTTCATAGGTTTTATCTTATTTTATTTTTTTTTGAGGGAGGGGGTAGATATTTTAAAAACCTTAATCATTTCCACTGTTTAAAATTCTAGCGTTTCACCAATCTGGCTTTGGAGAGTTCTTGAAAAGAGATGTGTCCATAGTAGACCCTATTTTTGTCACTTGCTGGGGTTGGAGGTGGATTGCTGCTGCTGCCTTTTGGGTGGAGTGTAGGCTTTCTATCCCACAGACCCTGCCTTAAATGGCCTTAGTGAGAACTGAAGTGATCCTTTTACTTTTTGTGTCTCTTCTCAGACCTAGCCTACTTAACTCACTTGACTTGCTTGGGCCATGTAGTCACCTGAATTTGACCCTTGCTTGATGCTAAGTTATATAAGAAGTCTTTCCCTTGATATATCAGTAGTTCTATGGTCAAGTTAGAATGTGAACCCTTTGGCATTGTTACTGAAGGAAGTTGAAGGATATTAGGCATGAAATACTAAGAACACCCACAACTGCTTATCCTGATTTTAAAACTTTTTACCTTCTAAATATAACTGAATCAGTGTGACTTTCTGGAATTAGTAGAAAGGCAGACTTCTAGGAGAAGATAATACCATAAGACTGCTAGGGCATTTGGCTTTAGGGGAGAGTTAGATTTAACATCCTCAGGTAAAATAGGACTGCTAAGAAAAGCAAAGTATAGGTTGGACACAGTGGCTCACACTGGTAATCTCAGCACTTGAGAGAGTGAGGTGGGAGGACTGCTTGATCCCAGGAGCTCGAGATCAACCTGGGCCATGTAGTAAGACACTTGTCTCTAAAAAAATTAAAAATAATTAGCGGGGTGTGGTGGTGCATACCTGTAGTCCTAGTCTCAGGAGGTTGAGGCAGGAGGATCGCTTGAGCCCAGGAGTTCAAACTTACAACTTGAGTGGCTATAATGCCACTGTAATCCAGCCTGGGTGGTAGAGTGAGACACTCTCATAAGCAATGAAAAAAGCAAAGTGTAGTTCTGAATGGCTTTCATACTCTGCAACACAAACTGAAGCTTTGGAAAATTGTCTTTTGTGGTAGAGGGAACCAAGGGCTGGGAGCAAGGAGACTAGTCAGTCCCTTACCAGTTAATTGCTGTCCTCTGGGTCACAACTGAGTATGGAGGGATCTGATCTTTTCATCTGCTGTTAATCAGATTGCAGTGTGCATAATGTGTGTTGAGACTGAGAACTTTAAGCAGATGCTCCTCCATTAATACAGATAATTTGCATCTTGTGGGGGTTGTTGCTATTTTGTTAAGTTCTGACACTTTTTGAAATAAGACAGACTTTATTCATACCTTTACAACTCTGTAATCCTTCTACCTTTCTCTACAGCACCTTTGAGACTGCCCCTCAGGATCCTGTACATTCTTAAGAGTAGGAGCTAACAGTCAGGAATGCCATTATCTTGCTACCATTTCTTCTTTCTTACCACAAGTTGTATTTTCCTACTTCTTTGCATGCCAGCCGTGGATTTTACCTTTTTTCATGCTGGGTGTTTTTACAATTCTATGAATATTCTTAACCTTTGTTCTGGAGTATGGGTAAGGTACCTAGAAGCAATTTGATTCATGTGAGACTTGCCTTTAAGGTTAGGCATCACTAGAGCAGCATTTAGCCCAGGGCTAATTTCCCTCTGCTACTGAAGTGCCAGAGGCTTAGGACTCTGCTGCTCCTGAATTATGAGGTTTTCCTGTCTAGCTGGTGGGAGAAGACACTATTCCCAGCCCTGTGTGGGCTTCAGGAATTCTTCCCTCTGATCTTTTCAGCTTGTTTTCTCATGCATATATGGATCAGCGCCCTTCTGAATATTACAGGGAGACCCTCTACAAATTTCCAGGGTTCTCTCTGTGCAGCTCTCTCCTCTACAGTGCTCTGCTCTGCAAACTTGGCCTGCCTTGGCCTGACTCTCTGTCTCTTCAACTCAGGAAATTCACTGGGCTCTGCCTGCCTCCCTCCCTTCCCTACTCTGAGGCCTGGAAACTCCAAAGTAGCCAGTGAGGACAGTCATCAGCCTCACCTCACTTATCTCACATTCCTCAGGCATCGCTGTTCTTCGTCGCCTGATGTCTGCTGTTTGGGAAGCCCTTGTTTCATATATTTTGTCTTGTGTTTTAGTTTCAAGCGGGAGAGTAAATCTGGTCCCTGTTACTCCATCTTGGTTGCCTTTGAAAGTTCCTTCCAGGTATTCCTTTTTTTTTTTTTTTTTTTTTGAGATGGAGTCTCGCTGTGTGACCCAGGCTGGAGTGCAGTGGCACGATCTTGGCTCACTGCAAGCTCTGCCTCCCAGGTTCACGCCATTCTCCTGTCTCAGCCTCCTGAGTAGCTGGGACAACAGGTGCCTACCACCGTGCCTGGCTAATTTTTTTTTGTTTTTTTTTTGTATTTTTAGTAGAGATGGGGTCCATGTTAGCCAGGATGGTCTTGATCTCCTGACCTCTTGGTCCACACACCTCGGCCTCCCAAAGTGCTGGGATTACAGGCATGAGCCACCACGCCCGTCTTTTTTTTTTTTTTTTTTTTTTTTTTTAAATCGAGGTAACATTCACATAAGACAATTCATTTAAAAATGTACAATTCAGTGACTTTTAGTTCATGCAGTATATGCAACTATCACCACTATCTAATTTCAGAACACTTTCATCACCCCCAAAAATAAACCCACACCCATCAAGCACTCATTCCTCACTTCCTTTACTTTGGAATGATGTCCCTCTGCCACCCGGATGAAGTCTGAGTTGCTCAGTGTGGCTCACATGGCCTTGTGGTGGCTCTTTGGGGTTGTAATTTCCTCTCCTCATTCACCTGGTTCACACCTGTCCATCTCTAGTACTCCAGTGAGATGCTTTTCTTACCAGAAGCCTTTTCTGATACCCTAAGATCAGATTATGTATCCCCCAATTTGCTCAATTAGCCCCTCACCTTAGCTTTTTCCTTGCACTTACCGTGCTCAGCTGTGTCTGGCCTTCTCCGCTATACTGGGAGCTGGATGAGGTGTGTCCTGTGCAGTGGTGTATTCTCTGCCTGGCATGTGACAGGTGCTCAGGGACTTGCTGAAATGAGTTAAGATGTCATCAGTCCCTGGGGATCCATGTTCCTGGAGACCCAGTGACTGCATTGTACCCACTGTTAGCATCACACAGTATCAGGGCCAGGGAGCCTGACTTGAAGGTTTCCAGAGAGAGAGTGGTGGGGGCAGGCACAAGTCTAGGAGGTCAGCTTCTCCCACCCTAGACAGTTTCTGGTCATCTGTTTGTTTGTGCCCCGCCAAGCCCAGGTATAACCTGTTTACCGAGAAGCTCCAGCTCTGTGGGGGAAATATAAACTGGGTTTCTTTCTTCCTTAATTGCCACCAACCATGTTTTATTGACCCATCCTCCTTTCTGGGTGGTGGGTGATGCTGAGCAGCATTCAGACAGATTTCACAGCTTTCTAGGTACTTTTGGTTAAAATTAAACTTTGCTTATTTTAAAACTTGAGGTTCAAACCTATTTCAGGTTCTTCTCCCTCTCCCCCAGGACAGGTGAGAGCTCGGCAAAAGCCCATGTGTATGCTCTGCTCGCCACACATGTCCCCTCTTCCCTTCTGGTGTTAGGACCCTTGTGGGGGCTTAGTCCAGCCCCAAGCCTGGGAGGACAGCTGGAGGGAGAAGAGAGTCTGCTCCTGTGACAGGCTACTTGTTGGTTATGGGGAGGGTGCTGGCTTCGTTTTGGCTGTTGCGCTCTGCACCATGCTGGCAGCCTCTGCTCATGGGGAGGTCCTTACGTAGAGAATCACCCTCTCCTCCATGGCTGAAGACCCTGTCCCTCCTGAGAATGGCAGCCTGGCTCTCTTCCCACACCTTTCTCAGGTGGGTCCTCCTATTGCTTGGTCCAGGGGCTGTCCACGGTCTCTGCCCTTCCATTAGTAACCACTGGGGTCTTTTCCATACTCTTTGAGGGCTGCAGAACCAGAATGGGGTGAAGGTTTCCCTGTAGGCCTGAGTACTCCAGCAGGTGTCCCACTGTGAGAAATCTCGGGGCCAGGAGCAGGTACCAGTCTTTAAGTTGCAGTCAGTCTCCATATGCCGATGATCCTCTCCTTCTCCCCATAGTGCAGTGAGAAGACTCAAAAGGATGCACCAATAGTCCCAGAATGCTCTCTCAAGAGCCCTTGCTCTCACCAGTCTTGGTTCTGTTGGTGGCACCAGCATGGGCTTACCTATTTCTCCTTCAACTCAGCAGGTGTGTATCTGGGGGTGAGAGGCCATTCTCCCCTTCCTGAAGATTCCTATCTTTATGTGTTCATTTAAAGCTTTTCATGGCTGCAGGAAGGAGAGGAACACCTCTCCCACCATGGACACAGCTTTTCTCTGCAAACACCCTAAAAGTGGACCCCCACCTCATCTATCAAGCCTCTTTCTGCTTCTGATGGTTGATGCTCCTAGGACTGGCATCTCTTGGCAAGCCCGGAGCTAACTTTAGAATATGCTATACACAGCAGCTTTTGGGGGCCTTAGCTGCATGTTTTCAAGCAATAGGAACAATCAAACAGCAGATCTGTCTCTCCTTTTTAGCCAGAGTGAACTTGGATGAGGGTCTTGTTTATCCTTGCAGTCTCCAAGTCCAGTGTCTTGCCTGGAGTAGACGAATGATCAGTTTGTGAAATTGAATCACGGCAGGAAGAATGAGTGCAAAGTGGCTCCCTTTGTTTCTGTGTGCACAGGCTCCTGGGAGGATTTGTGCCTACACCCCCTTCTGAAGAGGCCTCTTTTTCCTACAAGAGGAGCCTGGGACTGATGAGCTATTTCTCTTTTCAGAGCACATAGTGGAGCAGACCGCAGGCCCCACTTTCCTCTGCTGCCTGAGGAGTGGGAGTGGGTTTCCATGGCAATGGCACGCACCAGCACTCACCTCTGCTTTGCAGCCTTGCTGCAGAGGTGAGAGCTGCCTGCCTTTGGTATGCTGCTCAGAGCCCAAGCCAGGCTGGCTCCTGGCTTCCTGCACTCTTGCAGGAAGGGACACTAGCCCAGAGGTGTAAGTCAGGGGCAGGTCACATGACTAAGAAGCATCTTCATCTTACTGGAAAGATGAAAAGTTAGTTGAGTATGATGTTCTGTATTCAGTTTGAAAACTGGGCATGTGACTAGAGCCGTACAACACATCGTATTTCAGTCTTGTAGTTAGAGGCAGAGGGTGGTATGTGAGATGCCAAAGGGGAGAGAGGGAAAGGCAGGCATGGATTCATACCTTAAAAAAGAGACAGAGAAAGAAGGGGGAACTAAGAAAGCAGCAGACAAAAACTACACGGTGCTTGGTGCCTACTGGGTACTCAGACACAGGGCTGTCAAGTTTTATGGGAGGGTTGTGTTCCTGAAGACCTTGTATAATTACCATAAATTTATGTAATTTAAGACTACTCCTGATGTGGATGTTGTATTTGTGTGCTAGGGCTGCCATAACAGAATACCGCAGACTGAGGGACTGAAACAATGGACATTTATTTTCTTAGGATTCTGGAGGCTAGAAGTCCATGACCAAGGTGTGGCAGGGTTGGTTTCTTCTGAGGGCTCTCTTTTTCTATTGCAGTCGTGTCCCTGGCTTCTCACTGTGTCCTCTCACAGTCTTTCCTCTGTGTTACCTGTGCCCTTCTCCTAAGGACAGCAGTTAGATTGGATTAGGCCCACCCCAATGACCCTGTTTTAACTTGATTAGCTCTTTACTGGCCCTATTTCCAAATACAGTCACATTCTGAGGTGCTGGGGGTGAGAACTTCAACATATGAACTTTGAGGTGGGGAGGAGGGACACAATTTATAATAGATATCAAGCGTTGCTGTTAAAGAAATAAAGTCATATGGCAAAAGCATAAACATTACTTTTAAACCCAATAAAAGTGAAATTAGATGATTCTTGATAAATTCTAAAACATCGATAGATTTAAAATTTTATGTAGAAGTGAGATTTAGTGATCCTTTTTATTGTTTCAGATCTGCATAATCTAATTTTCCTTATGCAAAAAGAAAAATCAATTGGCCACTATGAGCCAGGCACTCTTCTAGGTACCAAGGATACTGCACTGAACAAAACAGACAAATATCTTTGCCCTCCTTATGAAACTTACATTGTAGCCAGAAGAAACAGACTATCTACAAAATAGTCAATTACATGGTGTGCTAGAAGGTGATAGGTGTAGTGGAAAAAAATGGAGTGGGAAGGAGTCTGTCCTGTGGGTGAATGTGTAGGTAGAGGAATTGCAATGTTAAATAGAGAAGTTTTGGAGAAGTGAGAAGGTACTTTTGAACAAAGATTTGAAGGAACTGAGAGAGATACACAGAGGGCTTCCAGGGCTGTATCTATCAAGGAAGCTAGAGAACATTTGCAAAGCCACTGATGTAGGAATGGATTTAGTATGTTTGAGGAATTGCAAAAAGGTCGGCAGGGCTGGAGGGTAGTGAGTGATAGGGAGAGGGGTACGAGACAGGGCCAGAGAAGTAGGGAGATGTTGTATCATGGAGGATCTTAGGGGCCGTGAAAATGAGTTTGGGTTTTAAGTGTATGTCCCTGAAAGACCAAAAGAAGGAGGCAGAGTAATGTTGAGCTGGGAAGATGGAGAGTGGGGTGCTTGAAGATCAGATAATCAGTTGAAGATCAGATAATGGAGAGTTTGAAGTTTTTCGTAGTGACAGTGTCTAGGAGATGACCATGGGACTGGGTGGTTGAGGTAGATGGAAGACAAGCTCATTAGAGAATTGCCAAGGAATTCAGAGGACAGCATCTTGGAAGGCATAGACAGAACGAAGGACCAGTAGTAAAGAGAATGGCAGTGAGTCACAGACAAAGTCTTTAAGGAGAGAAGGGAATGACACAAGTGTTTGCAATGAGATAAGCAGTGGACGGGCCTCTTTGATGATATAAGATTCCAAGCTAGAGTTTTAGGGCAGAGGGAGGGAGTGTGGTCTGGAGGCAACAGTGAGGATCCAAGAGTACACTATCCCATCCCCCTATTGTTATAGTGGGGAATGGAGTGGAACAGGGGTCCCCTCTTCACTGATGCTGATGGGAAGGCCACATGAGGGTTGGTGACCAGGGAGGGATAGCAGCCAGGGAAGCCCCCCTCTAGCTGTGAAATATGATGTCTTTTAGGATACTGCTATTCACGACTCATTTACATATTTTAATAAAACACAATTGGGAGTATCACTTCTTGACACTGGGCTTCTTAGTCTAGGTGAAATTGAGTGAGAATTTCTAAGAAGTTCTTTTCCCTAGAAATGGAATAATAGGAGTGAATAGTGATACGGTTTGGCTGTGTCCCTACCAGAATCTCATCTTGAATTGTAGCTCCCATAATCCCCACGTATCGTAGGAGGTGCCTGGTGGGAGGTAATTGAATCATGGGGGTGGTTACCTCCATGCTGTTCTCATGATAGTGAGTTCTTACAAGATCTGATGGTTTTATAAGGGGCTTTTCCCCACCTTCGCTCTGCACTTCTCCTTGCTGCCACCATGTGAAGAAGGATGTGTTTGCTTCCCTTTCCTTCATGACTGTAAATTTCCTGAGGCCTCCCCAGCCTTGCAGAACTGTGAGTCAATTAAACTTCTTTCCTTTATAAATTACCCAGTCTTGGGTATTTCTTCATAGCAGCGTGAGAACAGACTAATACAAATAGTTCTTTATATAGAGGCATCTAGGATTAAAGCAAAGACCCTCTTCATTGCTTGAAGGATTCTGTTTTGGGACTCATCATCACCCTGATGGCTGGCTGCATCCAGAACACAGAGGAAGAGTTGCCTTCAAGGATATGCAATTGCCAGGAAAAGAGCAAGAATGTAAAAAGTAAAGAGGTTGAAATGAGTTTGTGAAGTCACTAAGAACATTACAGGTGGAATGAACTCCCTGGAGATGTGACTCTCAGAAGGGCAGAGCCCTTTGTTCACTCGCCCTGTGGACAGCATATTGTACACCAGTGCTTTTCAAAGGGTGCCTAGACATACCAGGGGTCCCCGAGACCTTTTAGGATACGTGACATCAAATTCATTTTGACAATAGTGCCAGGATGTTATTTGCCTTTTAAATTTTCATTCTTTCACAAGTGTACAGTAGAGTTTTCCAGGAGCTACTCCAAGTGTGGTATTATAGCAGAGCAAATGAAGAAGCAGATACGAGAAATCAGCTGTCTTAAGCCAGATAGTAGAGATTTTCAGAAATGTAAAACAATGTCATGTCAATTTTCTAAATGTGGTTTTTTTTTTTTTGGTTTAGGAAAATACTTTTTATAAAATGTTAATTATGTTATAATTAATTGGTTTATTATGGTAATGTTTAAATAAGTAAATATTTTTTAAATTCCTCAGCTTTAATTTCTAAAACTGTAAAGATTTGTAGGTATAATAATCCTTATAAACAAAGACTCTTTTTCATCCTTTATAATTTTTTTAAGAGTGTAAAAGAAGCCAGGCCAGGTGGCTTGCATCTACAATCCCAGTGCTTTGGGAGGCTGAAGTGGGAGGATTGCTTGAGCATAGTAAAACACCATCTCCACAAACAACAACAAAACCCAGACTGTAAAGGAATTCTGAGACCAAACAGTTTGAGAAATGTATGTCTAGTGGATGAGCACCTAGGCTCTGGAGTTAGTATGCTTGGTTTGAATCCTGGCTTTGTGATCTTAGGCAAGTTACTTGACCAGAGACTTAATTTCCTTATCAGGAAACTAGGCTGTCTCACAGTTATTGTGAGCAACAAACGAAATACTGTATTATTCATTATTTCACAAACGATCATTTTGTAAATATTATTTCATCAAGTAATTTATTGAATACTGTATCTATGTATACAAAACCCTGTGGTTCCTGCTTTGAAGGATGTAAAGTGACACAAGCCACAGCTCCTACTAGCAAGAGGATTGCTATCAAGGGCGAGATTTCTGGATTTGTAGTTAGCACCTTTGGGTTCAATTCCCAGCTCCACCCTTGACTAACTGATCTGACCTTCAGCATGCGACTTGCTGTTGGCTAAGGTCAGATCCTAAAGGCATCTTCGATGGTCCACAGAGTAGATGGTAAATTCCCACTTACATCTTTGAAGCATCACTGCCTCCTGCCTCAGTTTAACAATTGGTTTCGTCGTTCCCTTTGAAAATGAACTACATCACCTTTCCTCCCAAGCTAATGTAACCATGCCACTAGAGGGCGCCTCCTGCCTTCTCAGTCAGTCATTCGCAGTTTCCTCTAATTTGGAAATGTTCTTTCAGCTGAGATGGGCGGTAAGTTGAGATCTGATATCTTTAGGATTTCCTCAGCTTGATGGATGTGGTAAGTTTTGCTTGAAAATCCTGATTTTTTTTTTCTTTTTCCTCTTTTCTTTTAAATCAGACCTCTTTTAATAAAACTGGGGTGGAAAGGTTGGTGGAAGGGAGAGTGTTGTTACCACCACCACCTGATATTGATAAGTACTTACTTGCTGCCAGATCAGTGCTAAGTGCCTCACACGCATCGTCCTTTGGACTCTCAGAGTGACGCCATGGGGTGTGGGTATGCGTGAGCATTCATTATTGACGGTTGGAAACTTGGGCTCTGATTGGTTAAGTAACTTTTGCAACATCCAGCTAGAAGGCACACTTGGTACCACGAAGCAGTCTCCACAGAAGCTTGTCCTTCCCTGGCTGTTAAGTCAAGCAGCGAGTGCCGGGTCCTGCTGCTCTAGGACAGTAGTTCTCAGCCTTATCAGACATAAAAGCCCTTCTGTATGAAACATTTCGTAATACCTCCTGTACTATCCTGAAGTGATATCCACAGACAGTGTATGCCTAATGCTTACATGTCCGCTTACATAGAATGCAAACGAGACCTTTTCCTTTTAGGAAAGTATGTCTTAACAAGTATTAGGCTTGTCTATCTACACCAGAGGACAAAGGTGCCGGGCTAATTTCCTAACTGCCCACCAGGGGGCGGCATACCACTTTCCCTGCTGCGATCTGCTCGCACAGTCAGTCCCCCTCCGTAGTGGCGTTGGCTGTTTCCCCTTCAACTGGAATCGCCCGGTTAGACTCCTCCTGAGGTCCGCGGAGTGGTACAGGGGATTGTGGTGGGGAGTGACACGTAGAAGTCACAGACCGTGGTGCTGACCCCCATGTTAGCGTGATGGATTTCTAGTCACACGTACCCAGCATGAGTACAGTCACATGCTTTAAAATTTTAGTTTCCTTACTGAGTGACTTGCTTACAAAGTGATTACGAAGTAACGTGTTTATTTTCACTGGTACTGTTTTAAAAAATTGTTATAGCCAGTGAGCAGTATTCGTTTAATATTTTCTTTAAATCAACTCAATTTTCTTTAACATGAATACATATATTTAAACGGAAACTTTAATGTGTCAATGGAAAACTTGCATCATTTGACATAATTGGAGGGTAACCAAGACAAAAAGAAAAAAAGCAATGGTACTAAGTTCTTGCTGATACTGATACGGTTTCCCACCAAGGATCCATTTTCTCTCTTAAAAGAGTTTCTTAAATAAATGTTTAAGGAAAGCTGTTAAAGATATATTAGCACTGAATTGAGATTATCCTTAATCAAAAAGACTAAAACAGAAGTGAAAAGGGAATAGTTTTCTCATGTTGTTGATCAACATTATTTTATTTTTATTTTTTAATTTCAATAGTTTTTGGGAACAAGTGGTGTTTGGTTACATGGATAAGTTCTTTAGTGGTGGTTTCTGAGATTTCAGTGCACCCATCACTGGAGCAGTGTACACTGTACCCAATGTCCAGTCTTTCATCCCTCACCCCTCTCACCCTTTCCCCCGGAGTCCCTAAAGTCCATTATATCATTCTTATGCCTTTGCATCCTCATAGCTGAGCTCGCACTTAAAAGTGAGAACATACGATATTTGGTTTTCCATTCCTGAGTTACTGCACTTAGAACAATAGTCTCCAACTCCATCCAGGTTGCTGTGAATGCCATTATTTCATTCCTTTTTGTGGCTGAGTAGTATTCCATGGGGTGTATATACCACATTTTCTTTATCCACTCATTGGTTGATAGGCATTTAGGTTGGTTCCATATTTTTGTAATTGTGAATTGTGATGCTATAAACATGGGTGTGCAAGTGTCTTTTTCATATAATGACTTCTTTTCCTTTGGGTGGATTCCCAGTAGGATCGAATGGCAGATCCACTTTCAAGATCAACACTATTTAAAGTTTTATCTGTGTACCCCTAAAATCATCTCCTATATACGAGGGGACACAGTGTCTCCCCCTGCGGAGATACTGGCATGGTGCATGGCTTCCTGGGCTGGAGTCGAGGGACCGCTTGCTAGCTGTATTTTCTGCACTGGTTGCTTGCCCTCCCTGAGCCTTGCTGTCCTCATCTATAAAACGAAGAGGTTGGAGGAGATCATCTCTGTAATTCTTTGGGATCTAATGGTCTAAGACTCTCTGAAGTACTGATTCTTATTGGAAGGAGATACAATACTTAGCAGGACATCCTCTTTTTTGTGTGCCTAGAACCTTTGAAGGGGCTGGGGAAAGCTGCAGATTCTCCAAAATCAAAGCTGACACCCTGTCTCCTGAGAGGCAATTCAATCTCTAGGAAGAGCCAGCAGCTTAGACCCCGGAGTCCAAGAGACCTGGATTTAAATCGTTGCTCTGTCTTCCACCAGTTTTGTAACTTTCAGCAGATCACTGAACCTCTTTGGCTTCAGCTTCCTTGTCTATAAATTAGGAACAATAATGCTATTTATCCTTATTGTGATGATCAAATTATTATATGCATGGTCATTGCTTGCCATAGTGTCTGGACCATAACTTAGTTGTTATTATGGTAATTCCTAAGGGTTTTCAAAAACGAAACAAATTTCCTGGAAGTAAGCCACTGGAGAAGTTATTTGGTGGCCCTGCCCCTGATATTTTAAACCGATGAGATGCAATGAATATCATAAGCACCCAAGAAAGGGAAGCCTTGTTTGAGAAAGGTGAATGTGACTGTACAAGGCTGCCTACCCCCATGTGGCCTTGGGTGTGGTGTGAGAGACCAGTATTATTTGTGTGGGACTTCACAAAATATTAAACTTTTTTTGTTTTAAAGTACTAGTTGAGCAACTTGTGGCTTTCCTGCCCACAGGCTTCCTGAGTCTCTGCTTGGCCCCTATGTGCAGGTGCTTACAAGTTGCGGGGACAGGGAAGTGTTGGGGGAACAGTAGGAGGGCGGTGTTTACCCCCGGTGGCCCTTCATCGTCTCCACCACCACTGCAGGCCTGTTCTAACCTGGCCAGGGCTCGGTGAAGTGGCTGGGGCAGGGGAATACTGATGTTTAGAAAAGCTGCATTGCTCATGCTGGGAAACTCCTTCCTGTGAGGTCCTTGTTGCCAGTTCTGGGACATTCCTGACTGGATAGAATTCTCCTGATGAAGATGTCTCATTGGGATGATAACACAAATGCTACCTAAAGCATGGAGAGTTTTGGTGTTTGAGCTGTGGGCCTGGATTTTCATCCTGACATGACCACTCATCAGCTCTGTGACCTTGGGAAAGATACTGAACACCTCTGGTTCTTTCTTTCCTTATCTGTAAAATGAAAGAGTACCATAACAGTGGTTGTGAGTGAGTGTGTGTGTGTATGTGTGTGTGTGTGGTTGATAGATCACAAAGCCTTTTGAAGAGCTAATGAGAGTTATAGACCCTCTCTCCAGAAAAGCATAGGTCCCCATTACATTCTATATATAATTCCAGGATTTTAAAAGACTCCCCGTCCCCCAAACCCATCCACAGATTCCAGAGTGCAGACAGTGGTTCTATGCCTCATTCAGCTTATAAGCCTCTGTGAAGCCCATGGCTTCCAATTTGACTTCCCTACTCAACCCAAACCAAATGTAGATTCTGTTCATTTGTAAGCTTGTGTTTAGTGTATTCTCCCTAAAATACCAACGCAGCCCAACAGGGCCTTGGAAAAAATGTGCTACCAAGGCCATTGTGTATGAAAGTGAGGTATTCCCCGCACAGGGCATCCCCTTCTGCTTATCAGGCCTTTTCCTAATTGACACATAGGTGGGCCTGGGCCACCAGCAGCTTTTGCAACATATGCGTGGGCACCAAATGTAAGGTCAGTAGGAGATTCTCCATCTAAAGGCTTGACCTGCATCTGGTTCTCTCTGTGAACCAGTGGTTGGGGAGAGGGGTCGATAGACTAGAAAACACACTCAAAGAAGGCTCAGGTAAGGCTGAGCTCCTTGAACTAGTTGGGACTCTTTTATGGAAAGAAACTGGAGTTTCTTAGTTGCCACTGGAGTTCTTAGTTGCAGACAACAGAAACCAGTCCCAGCTGATTTAAGTAGAAAAGGAATCAATTGAGAGCATGTCATGTGGTTCAAAGAAATGCCAGGAAAATGATAGAAGAGGCACCAGATAAAGGCAGGCAACAAGGAAGGTCAGGCATCAGCCAGGGTAGCAGTCTGGGTGATGATGACACAGTGCCAACCTGGCACGGATGCCACTGCCACTGAAAACCCTAGCTCACACTGCCAGCACAGGTGACACAGGATGCTGCTGCTATTGCCACTCCTATTACAATGGGTTCATGGCATATGCATATCTAATTGGTCGAACCTGGGTCATGTCCTCAACCATCCCTGACACTTTCAACTTCCATGGTGGGAGGTGCTTTCTGCTTCCCACCAAGACTCTTAAGTGGGGGAATTCCTCAAACAACTGAAGGCAGCCCTCCAAAATCAACAAATAGTCAGCAGGAACAGAAACCAGCTCGAGCTAGCTTCAGTATAAAAGACTCAGGCTATTGGGTGTTTCATGAAACCAGGAACAGGAGGTTAACCAGGCCTTTGGGAGGGCCTGGAGCCAAGTACTTGAAAGTTGAACTCTTTTCGCAGCTCTCACCTCTGCTTCTCTGTGGTCCTTCTGCACTTCTTTCTGTCTGTATTATGACACTTTATTTCCTCAGTCCAGGAGATGGGATCAGGTGGTCTTTGGAAAGGCTTCCTTCCGTGGCTCAAAGGACACCTTCTAGAAAAGCGAGGCAGGCATTCACTACAGGGGTGGCTTCTAGCCCCCTTCACACCTTCATTCTGGTCACTCAGCTTGTCTGCTGTTTGATACTGTTTTCTCCTCCACTGTCTGCTGAGGTCGCTTTAGATAGCCTAAATATCCCTCTTTGTATCTCTCTGAGGCTGCAGGTAGAGGCTTATATACTCCGAGAATGTTAGGCCTTCTTTTTACAGATGCACAGTCTGAGGTCTAAGAAATTAAGTGACTTACTCAAGATTCTGACTGTTCCATGGATGGGTTGGAACATGGTGTTTAGCGTGTAGGAAGCTCTCAATAGACTTTAGTTATGTCTTTCAGACTTCTTTTAATTCAAAGCACATTCCTTTCCTTTTCTCTCTTTTGCTCTCTTGGCTCTCTTTCTTGATTATTTGTCCTTTCCAAAAATATATACTGAAGGCCCTCTGTGTGTCTGGTAATATTCTTGATGCTGGAGACTTATCTGTGAACAGAGAGACAAGATTCCTGCCCTCGCAGGGCTTTTATTTCAACGGAAATCAAATACACAAACAAGATGATTTCTGATGGTTATAGTGCTCTGAAGGAAATCAGCAGAGAAGTGACAAGGTTTGGCTCTGGGGGTGGGCTACTTTTGACAGTGGGTTCAGGGAAGATGCGTCTGGGTTGGCGTTTGGGAACTGAAGTCTGAAGGATGGGAGCTGAGGAAAGACAGAACAGCAAATGTGACAGCCTGAAGTGAGCCTTGAAGTGAGAGTTTGATTGCACTGTGGTCTGAGAGACAGTTTGTTTTAATTTCTGTTCTTTCACATTTGCTGAGGAGTGCTTTACCTCCAGCTATGTGGTCAATTTTGGAATAAGTGCAATGTGGTGCTGAGAAGAATGTATATTCTGTTGATTTGGAGTGGAGAGTTCTGTAGATGTCTATTAGGTCTGCTTGGTGCAGAGCTGAGTTCAATTCCTGGATATCCTTGTTAACTTTCTGTCTTGTTGATCTGTCTAATATTGACAGTGGGGTGTTAAAATCTCCCATTATTATTGTGTGGGAGTCTAAGTCTCTTTGTAAGTCTCTAAGGACTTGCTTTACGAATCTGGGTGCTCCTGTATTGGGTGCATATATATTTAGGATAGTTAGCTCTTCTTGTTGAATTGATCCCTTTACCATTATGTAATGGCCTTCTTTGTCTCTTTTGATCTTTGATGGTTTAAAGTCTGTTTTATCAGAGATTAGGATTGCAACCTCTGCCTTTTTTTGTTTTCCATATGCTTGGTAGATCTTTCTCCATCCCTTTGTTTTGAGCCTATGTGTGTCTCTGCATGTGAGATGGGTCTCCTGAATACAGCAGACTGATGGGTCTTGACTCTTTATCCAGTTTGCCAGTCTGTGTCTTTTAATTGGAGCATTTAGCCCATTCACATTTAAGGTTAATATTGTTATGTGTGAACTTGATCCTGTCATTATGATGTTAGCTGGTTATTTTGCTTGTTAGCTGATGCAGTTTCTTCCTAGAATCGATGGTTTTTACATTTTGGCATGTTTTTGCAGTGGCTGGTACTGGTTTTTCCTTTCCATGTTTAGTGCTTCCTTCAGGATCTCTTGTAGGGCAGTCCTGGTGGTGACAAAATCTCTCAGCATTTGCTTGTCTGTAAAGGATTTGATTTCTCCTTCACTTATATAATTTAGTTTGGCTGGATATATAATTCTGGGTTGAAAATTCTTTTCTTTAAGAATGTTGAATATTGCCCCCCACTCTCTTCTGGCTTGTCGAGTTTCTGCCGAGAGAGCCGCTGTTCGTCTGATGGGTTTCCCTTTGTGGGTAACCTGACCTTTCTCTCTGACTGCCCTTAACATTTTTTCCTTCATTTCAACTTTGGTGAATCTGACAATTATGTGTCTTGGAGTTGCTCTTCTCGAGGAGTGTCTTTGTGGCGTTCTTTGTATTTCCTGAATTTGAATGTTGGCCTGCCTTGCTAGGCTGGGGAAGTTCTCCTGGATAATATCCTGCAGAGTGTTTTCCAACTTGGTTCCATTCTCCCTGTCACTTTCAGGTACACCAATCAGATGTAGATTAAGTCTTTTCACATAGTCCCATATTTCTTGGAGGATTTGTTCATTTCTTTTTACTCTTTTTTTCTCTAAACTTCTCTTCTTCCTTCATTTCATTCATTTGATCTTCAATCATTGATGCCC
The DNA here is from genome assembly GCF_001698545.2 of Rhinopithecus bieti. Taxonomy (NCBI): domain Eukaryota; kingdom Metazoa; phylum Chordata; class Mammalia; order Primates; family Cercopithecidae; genus Rhinopithecus; species Rhinopithecus bieti. The sequence continues at coordinate 1,202,806 of NW_016808195.1, forward strand.
TTTCTTCCAGTTGATCGAGTCTGTTACTGAAGTTTGTGCATTTGTCACGTAGTTCTTGTGTCATGGTTTTCAGCTCTATCAGGTCCTTTAAGGACTTCTCTACATTGATTATTCTAGTTATCCATTCGTCAAATCTTTTTTCAAGGTTTTTAGCTTCTTTGCGATGAGTTCGAACTTCCTCCTTTAGCTTGGAGAAGTCTGATCGTCTGAAGCCTTCTTCTCTCAACTCGTCAAAGTCATTCTCTGTCCAGCTTTGTTCCATTGCTGGTGAGGAGCTGCGTTCCTTTGGAGGGTGAGAGGTGCTCTGATTTTTAGAATTTTCAGCTTTTCTGCACTGTTTTTTCCCCATCTTTGTGGTTTTATCTACCTTTGGTCTTTGATGATGGTGATGTACAGATGGGGTTTTGGTGTGGATGTCCTTTCTGTTTGTTAGTTTTCCTTCTAACATTCAGGACCCTCAGCTGCAAGTCTGTTAGAGTTTGCTGGAGGTCCACTCCAGACCCTGTTTGCCTGGATATCAGCAGCGGAGGCTGCAGAAGAGTGAATATTGCTGAGCAGCAATTATTGCCGCCTCATTGTTTCCCTGGAAGCTTCGTCTCAGAGGGGTACCCGGCCGTGTGAGGTATGAGATGTCAGTCTGCCCCTAGTTGGGGGTGTCTCCTAGTTAGGCTACTCAGGGGTCAGGGACCCACTTGAGCAGGCAATCTGTCCGTTCTCAGATCTCAAACTCTGTGCTGGGAGAACCACTACTTTCTTCAAAGCTGTCAGACAGGGACATTTAGATCTGCAGAGGTTTCTGCTGCCTTTTGTTTGGCTATGCCCTGTCCCCAGAGGTGGAGTCTATAGAGGCAGGCAGACCTCCTTGAGCTGCAGTGGGCTCCACCCAGTTCGAGCTTCTGGGGGCTGCTTTGTTTACCTACTCAAACCTCAGCAATGGTGGGCATCCCTCCCCCAGCCTCGCTGCTGCCTTGCAGTTAGATCTCAGACTGCTGTCCTAGCAATGAGGGAGCCTCCATGGGCATGGGACCCTCCGAGCCAGGTGCAGGATATAATCTCCTGGTGTGCCGTTTGCTAAGACCCTTGGAAAAACGCAGTATTAGGGTGGGAGTGACCCGATTTTCCAGGTGTTGTGTGTCCCGGTTTCCCTTGGCTAGGAAGGGGAATTCCCTTCCCCCTTGCACTTCCCAGGTGAGGCAATGCCTTGCCCTGCTTTGGCTGTCACTCAGTGGGCTGCACCCACTGTCCTGCACCCACTGTCCGACACGCCCCAGTGAGATGAACCCAGTACCTCAGTTGGAAATGCAGAAATCACCCGTCTTCCCTCTGCTCATATTTAAATAGGATTTTTTATTTCTGTTTAATTGTTTGAGTTCCTTGTGTATTCTGGATATTAGTCCCTTGTCAGATGTATAGTTTGCAAATATTTTCTCCCATTCAACAGGGTGTCTCTTCACTCTGTTGATTATTTCATTTGCTGTGCAGATATAGTTTTAGTTTGATTTGGTCCTATTTGTTTGCTTTCACTCTTATTGTCTGTTCTTTTGAAGTCTTACCTGGAAAATCTTTGTCTAGACCAATGTCCTGAAGTGATCCCCTCACATTTGAATAGTCATATCTCAAAAGAAGACATTCAAATGGCCAACAGGCATATGAAAAAATGCTCAACATTACTAATCATTAGGAAAATGAAAAATCAAAATCAAAACTACAATGAGATATTACTTCACACCTATTAGGATGGCTATTATCAAAAAGATACTGGTGAGGATGCAGAGAAAAGTGAACTCATACACTTTTGATGTCAATGTAAATTAATATAACCATTGTGGGAAAGAGTAGGGAGGTTTCTCAAAAAACTAAAAGTAAAAGTACCATATGATCTTGCAATCCCATTACTAGGTATTTATCCAAAGGAAAGGAAATTAATTTATCAAAGACATAGATACCTACATCCCCATGCTTATTGCATGTCTATTCATAATAGCTAAGGAATCAACCTGAATGTCCATTAACACATGAGTGGATAGAGAAAATATGGTATATGTACACAATAGAATACTATTCAGCCATGAAAAAGAATGAAATCCTGTAGTTTGCAGCACCATGAGTGAACCTGTAGGACTTCATTTTAAGTGAATTAGGCTAGACATAGAAAGATAAATGCCACATATTCTCACTCATGTGGGAGCTAAATAAATGAGCTCATACAGGCAGAGAGTAGAATTGTGGTTATTAAAAGCTGGTAAGGGTATGGGACGGGAGGATAGGAAAAGAATGAATACAAAGTTACAACTAAAAAAGAGAAATAAGTTCTAGTGTCCTATAGCACAGTAGGGTGAACATAGTTGGCAATAATTTAGTGTATATTTTCAAAAAACTAGAAAAGGGGATTTTTGAGTGTTCACAAAACAAAGAAATGATTACTATTTGAGGTGACAGATATGCTAATTACCTTAATTTGATCATTATACCTTGTATACATACCTCAAAATATCACTCTTTATCCCATAAATATGTATAGTTGTTATGTTTCAAGTGAAAGTAAAAGGAAAAAGAAGTCAAGGTCATGAAAGACAAGGAAGAGCTGAGAAACAGTTCTACATTAAAGAGACAGGACAATTAAATGCAGTGTGCAATTGTGGGATGAATCTGGGACTGAGAAATAAGTTGGTAAAGAACATTATTGGGGGAAATGATGAAAATTAAGAATAGACTGGCTTTTGAAACGAGGATTGAATCATTGTTAAATTTCCTGAATTTGATAACTTGAAGGTTATGCAAGAGAATGTCCTTTTTCTTAGGAAATACATGTGAAAATGTATAGGGGTAAAAGGGCATGATATATGCAACATACTTTCAAATTATGAAAAAATGTATGCACAGGGCAAGCAATAGCAAATGCGGAATAACAATAAAAGTTGGTGAATCTGCGTGAAAACCATAGTTGAGTTCTTTGTACTCTTCTTGCAACTTTTCCCTAGCTTTGATTCTTGATATGGCTGGGTTTAAGTCTATTTAATCTTGCTATTTGCTTTCTTTTTTTTTTTTTTTTTTTTT
>NW_016808195.1:1209604-1234162 GCF_001698545.2 Rhinopithecus bieti
CTGCTGTGTTAGCAATGAGGGAGGCTCCGTGGGCGTGGGACCCTCCCGGCCAGGTGTGGGATATATTCTCCTGGTGTGCCCATTTGCTTAAAGTGCAGTATTGGGGTGGGAGTCACCTGATTTTCCAGGTGTTGTGTGTCTCAGTTCCCCTGGCTAGGAAAAGGGATTCCCTTCCCCCTTGCACTTCCCAGGTGAGGCAATGCCTCGCCCTGCTTCAGCTCTCACTGGTTGGGCTGCAGCAGCTGACCAGCACTGATTGTCCGGCACTCCCTAGTGAGATGACCCCAGTACCTCAGTTGAAAATGCAGAAATCACCGGCCTTCTGTGTCACTCGCGCTGGGAGTTGTAGACTGGAGCTGTTCCTATTCAGCCATCTTGCTCCGAAGCGCTATTTGCTTTCTATTTGCCCATCTGTTTTTTTTTGTTTGTTTGTTTTTTGTTTTTTTGAGACAGAATCTTACTCTGTCTCCCAGGCAGGAGTACAGTGGCATGATCTCGGCTCACTGCAACCTCCACCTCCCAAGTTCAAGTGATTCTCCTGCTTCAGCCTCCTGAGTAGCTAGGAGTACAGGCGTCTACCACCAAGCCATGCTAAAATTTGTATTTTTAGTAGAGATGGGTTTTCACCATGTTGGCCAGGCTGGTCTCGATCTCCTGACCTCAGGTGATCTGCCCGCCTTGGCCTCCCAAAGTGCTGAGATTACAGGCATGAGCCATGGCTCCTGGCCTGTCCATCTGTTCTTTGCTTCCTTTTTCTGTCTTCTTTTGGATTAAATATTTTGAAAATGATCTTCTTAGTTGACTGATTGGTTAGAACTTCTTTTTAGTGGTCGCTTTTGAATTTATGGCATGCTTCTTTAACTTATCATAGTATACTTTTAAGTGTTATTATGTCACTTTACTGACAGTATAGGAATCTTGCAACAATATGTTCCATTTCTCCCTTCCTAGTCTTTGAGCTATTATTGTCATGCATTTTTATTTTTTGATATGTTATAAATCCTATATTATATTGTCATTATTTTTGTTTCAATGGTTAATTATCTTTTAAAGAGATTTGAATAATAAGACAACCTCTTCTATTTTTTTTGGTATACTCTTTATTCCTTTGTGTATATCCAGATTTCTTTCTGGTATCTTTCTCCCTCTGTCTGAAGCACTTCCTTCAACATTTGTTTTATTTTTTTAAATTATGTTTTGAGATGGAGTCTCACTCTGTCACCCAGGCTGGAGTACAGTGGTGCGATCTTGGCTCACTGCAACCTCTGCCTCCCAGGTTCAAGCGATTCTCCAGCCTCAGCCTTCTGAGTAGCTGGGATTACAGGTGCCCGCCACCAAGCCTGGCTAATTTTTGTATTTTTAGTAGAGATGGGGTTTCACCATGTTGGTCAGGCTGGTCTCAAACTACTGACCTTGTGATCCGCCCACCTCAGCCTCCCAAAGTGCTAGGATTACAGGTGTGAGCCACTGCACCTGGCCTCAACATTTATTGTAATGATGGTGGAAAAGTCTTTAATGTGGAATTCTAGGTTCAGAGTGTTTTTCCCTTTTAGGTTCCTTTCTTCCCTCTCTTTCTTCTTCCCTCCATCCCTCTCTTTTCCTTTCCTCCCTCCCTCCTTCCCTCCTTTCCTCCCTCCCTCCTTCCCTTCCTTCCTCCCTCCCTTCCTCCCTCCCTTCATCCCTCCCTTCCTCCCTCTCTTCTTTTCTTACCTTCACCCAGCCTGGAGTGCAGTGGCATAATCTTGGCTCACTGCAACCTCCGCCTCCTGGGTCCAAGCAATTCTCCTGTCTCAGCCTCCCAAATAGCTGGGATTACAGGTGTACACCACCACTCCCAGCTAATTTTCATATTTTTAGTAGAGACAGGGTTTCACCATGTTGGCCAGGCTAGTCTTGAACTCCTGACCTCAAGTGATCCACCTACCTGGACCTCCCAAAGTGCTGGGTTTACAGGTGTGAGCCACCAAGCCCAGCCTCCCTTTAGGTATTTTAAAGATTCTGCTCTAGTGCCTTTTCACTTGCATTTCTTATCCTTGCCTCTCTGTCCCTGGCATGTTTGGTTGCTTTTTTCCTCTAGATATTCTCCTTACCCCAAATGCCGTGTAGCACAGATTTTGAATGAGTGAGATGTGCCTTAATGTAGTTTTCTTTATTTTTTTTCTGTGTTTGGAGTTTGCTGAGCTTGTTGGATCTCTGGGTTTATAGTTTTCATCAAATTTTAAAATGTTTTCATTCAATGTTTCTATAAGTAGTTTTTTTCTGACTACCTCTCTTTTGGGGACTTCATTTTTGTGTGTAAAAGGCCTCTTGCAATTGTCCCATAGTTCACTGATGTTTTGTGTATTTTTTCCAGCCTTTTACTTTCTGTATTTCCTTTTTGTTTTGTTTCTATTGCTATGTCTTCAATTTCACTAATGTTTTCTTCCACAGTTTCTAATGTGTTCTTTTTTTTAAGCACCTTGTTGTGTGCACAGATGATCTACTTTTAATCCCATCCAGTGTACTTTTCGTTTTAGATATTGTAATTTTCACTTCTAGAATTTTGATTTGGGTCTTTTAAAAATGTCATCTATGACTCTACTTAATTCTTTGAATATACAAAATACAATTATAAGGACTGTTTTAATGTCTTTTTTTTTTTGGAGATGAAGTCTTGCTCTGTCACCTATGCTGGAGTGCAGGGGCGCGATCTCGGCTCACTACAACCTCTGCCTCCTGGGTTCAGGTGATTCTCCTGCCTCAGCTTCCCGAGTTGCTGGGACTATAGGCGCCCACCACCATGCCCAGCTAATTTTTTTTTTTTTTTTTTTTTGTATTTTTAGTAGAGATGGAGTTTCACTGTGTTAGCCAGGATGGTCTCGATTTCCTGACCTTGTGATCTGCCCGCCTCAGCCTCCCAAAGTGCTGAGATTACAGGCATGAGCAACCACACCTGGCCTGTTTTAATGTCTTTGTCTGCTAATTCTGACATCTGTGTTAGTTATGGGCCAGTTTCAATTAATCTTTCTGCTCATTATGAATCTTGTTCTTCTGCTTCTATGTTTGCATGTGTATATTTTTTAGTAGATGCCAGACATTGTACATTTTTGCTTTTTGGGTGCTGGGTAGTTTTGTTTTCTTAAAATATTTTTGATATTTGTTATACTTCAATATTCTTGAGCTTCCCTCTCCAGGATGCAGTTAGGTTACTTGGAAATAGTTTAATCTTTTCAGATTAGTTTAATCCTATTAAAATTTGTTTAGCAGGATCAGAGTAGCATCTAGTCTTGGGCTAATTATTTCCCTCTACCAGGGCAAGACCCTTCTTACTACTCTAGCCACTGCCCCATGGACAATGAGGTTTTCCAGTCTGGTTGGAGGGAATAGGCTCTATTTCTGGCTCTTAGTGAATTACTCTTCCCTGTAATCCTTTCAGGTTGTTCTTTCCAAGCTGATATGGTTTGGATGTTTTGTCCCCTCCAAATCTCATGTTGAAATGTGATCCTCAAGTGTGGGGCTGAGTGGAAGGTGTTGGTTTGTCGGTTCATAGACGTGGATACCTCATGAATAGCCTAGTGCCATCACCTTGGTGATAGATGAGTTCTTGCTCTTAGTTCACATGAGAGCTAGTCGTTTAAAAGAGTCTGGCATCTTTCTTGCTCTCTCTCTCACCATGTGATATGCCAGGTCCTCCTTTACTGTCTACCATGATTGTAAGCTTCCTGAGGCCTAACCAGAAACTGAGAAGAAGTTGGTGACGTGCTTGTACAGCATGCAGAACTATGATTTAAAATAACCCTCTTTTATTTATAAATTACCAAGTTTCAAGTATTCCTTTATAGTAATACAAACAGACTAATACCAGTGTTGGGTAGTTTTTTTTTTTTTTTTTTTTTACATAAATGCAATGAATGCATTCATTACTCTCCTGAATACTCAAGACTTTCACAGTGCTCTGGGGTTCTTTTGCTGTATCTTCTTCTCTCTGGTCCTCTCTTTTATGAATTCTAGCCCCCGTGGATTTCAAGGACTCTGCATTCTCAACTCAGAGAGTTTTCTGGGTTTTGCGTGGGTTGCCCCTCCCTGTGCCCAGGCCTGGAAGGTCTCATAATGCAGTAAACTGGGGGCACTCAAGGGCTTGCCTGCTTTGTTTCCATTTCTCAGGTATCACTGTTTTTCATTGTGTCCTGTTTAGTGTCATGAAAACCTTTGTTTCATATATTTTGTTTGGTTTTTCAGTTGATTCAGGTGAGAGGGTAAATCTACTATTACTCCATCTTGGACAGAAGTACATATTCTTCTATAGGCTTGACATTAGTGAAGGTAAAAAGTTTAAAAAATAATTCTGTTTGCTGTGTATAGGGGAAGAATAGAAACAGAAGGCCACTGGTCCACGGTGAGAGGATGGACACTAGGAATTGGCTGGTGACAGTGGAGTTGGAGAAAGTAGATGCATTGGGGATATATTTTGGAAATTGTATCAGTTGGCTTGGGCTGCTATAACAAAATGCCACAGACTGGGTGGCTTAAATAACAAAAATTTATTTCTCACAGTTCTGGAACGTAAGAAGTCCAAGAGGAAATTGCCAGATGATTCAGTTCTTGGTGAGGATCCTGTTTCTGGTTTGCAGACGACTGCCTTCTTGCTGTATGCTCACATGGAAGAGAGAGTTTTCTCATGTCTCTTCTTATAATGGCACCAATCCCATCATGACAGCCCTATACCCTTGACCTCATGCAAACCTATTAATCTCCCAAAGGTCCCACCTCCAAATACCATCACAATGGGGGCTATGGCTTCAACCTAGAAATTTTGGGGGTGTGGATAAAATTCATTCTATTAAAGAAATACATTTATAAGACTAGCTGTTGGAAGAGTTGGGCAGCAGTGGAAGTAAGGCTTGGTTTGAGGTTAATGAGAAATCAACACTTTCATATCCCACCTTCCTGTTTACCTCTTAGGTCTTGACTTAAAAATACCCAGCAATATGGTATTTCAAGAATGTGCTTCTTAAAACTAAATCACATCGTTCAGATAATATCTCCTTATTGGAAAGTCGGATATTCATAAAATCTTGATAAATAGTTCAGCCACTTTATGCCTCATGCACTCAAATGCATTACATAGTGTATGACTACATAATAAAACCATTGGTCCTTGGGGAAAAGCTTTACTTTCAAGTCACCTAGAGACTCCAAGTTTCTGCTTTTCAAAGACTGTGTCTGAATTATGCAAAACTTCCCCCATTACCTCCAATTCTCAGGGGTCAATATTCTTATTAGGGAAGAAAACACATGGTGTTTGCTGAAAAAGGCTTTGCTATGGATATCTTTATTAAGAATATTGTATTAGATGAATCCGTAGCAGGGTCTTTCTTCTCATCACTCTTTTGGTGAACCTAGTCCAGCCAGAAGAGGCATCCCCAAGAGGACCAAGGGACCCTGGTCCTGAGCCAATGATGTTGGACCTGCCACTTGACCCCCAAGGCAGCCAACAAATGGATTTGTAGCAGCCTGAGAAGGGTCCTGCCATCCAAGATAGGCTGGGCTATTGGAGCCTCTATTCACTGAGAATTTTGATCTAAGAAATACCTCAGCAGGCTGAAGTTGTGAGAAATGTGGAGTGGTCTTGACACAATAGGTGAAAGTTGTGCTTGTTAGTGCACATAGAAGTGACTTGAGATGCTTATTTAACATGCCAGTTCCTAGAACTCAGCCCCAGAGATGCAGATTCCATTGTTCTGGCATGGGGCTCAGGCACTGGTAGTGTTTTAAACCAGTCATTTTATGCATCTGGTCCAAGACTACATTTTTGGCCTTTAAAAAAAATTAATGTTGTTTCCTATAATCTCATTTGTTAACTTATTTTCAAGGCTGAGCACACTGGCTCATGCCTGTAATCTTAACACTTTGGGAGGGTGAGGCAGGAGGATCGCCTGTGGCCAGGAGTTCAAGACCAGCCTGCGCAACATAGCAAGATCCCATCTCTACAAAAAAATAAAAATAAAATAACGTGGTGCTGCATGCCTGTAGTCCCAGCTACTTGGGAACGTGAGGTGGGAGGATTGCTTGAGCCCAGGAATTTGAACCTGCAGTGAGCTAGGATCGGGCTACTGCACCTGAGCCTGGGCAGTATAGTGAGATACTCTTTTGTATATATATGTTGGGGGGGGGGGAGAGAGAGAGAGAGAGAGAGACAGAGAGAGAGAGAATGCAAGAATAAGAACTTCTAAATAATTTTAAACCAGATTCACCAACTGTAAACATTGTGCCACATTTGCTTCTCTCTGTCTCATTATACACATACACAGACACAGACACACACACACCATATACTTTTTTCCTAAACTATCTGAAAGTAGTTTGCACATATCAAGCCTCTTTATTCCTAAATCCTCTAGTATATATTTCCTGAGAATAAGGCTAAAGCTATTCTCTTACACAATCAAAATATGGTGATCAAATTCAGGAAATTTAACAATACTATTGTCTAATCTTCAGTCTGATATCACCAGTTACCCTGATAATTTCCTTTCTATAGCTCAGGGCCCTATCTAGAGAGGAGGGAGACTCAAACTCCCTGAAAACAGCTGACTCACAGAGACTCAAGGCAGACACTCAAGGGCAAGGACCTCCTGCTACATAGACCTGGGGCCTCCTTGGATTGAGGGCCAGCATCTCCAAGACTGGCCTCTGGGATGTTTCTGTTCCTACTGATGCCCCACTGAGGGTCTTGGATTCCCCTATATATCCACCTTATTATTTCCATAGCACATTCTCCCCCATCTCCATTGCTTAAGGCAAGCACATAAGTCTTTATTACTTGCAACTGAGAGTAGGAAAGGAAAGAGAAAATAAATGGAGAGGAAGAGAGTGGGAGAAGTAAGTAGTGAAGCAGCAAACGAAGCTATTTTGCCTTTATAAACCTAGATATTGCTAGATGACCTTGGACAAGTTACATAACATTTACAAGCATCAGAACCAACATCAAAATAAAACCGGCTCTTACTGTGTCCTAAGGGTGGGACAATGGTTTTAAGAACTGAACCTTGGGAGCTATTATGATTGGCAAATGAAAGGATGGGAAAAGTCTACAGATAATGTTCTGTACTTAAGAATGTCCTACTTTGTCATACCCATATATCTACCTTCATGTGGATATTTGCACAAGGTTTTTTTTTTTTTTTTTTTTTTTTTTTTTTTAAGAGTGGGTGAAAGGAGGAACTCAGTGCACATGACATTGGTAGGGCTGAAATAAAAAACCCCGATTTAGAAATCTGATACAAAAGCAAAGTCATCGTTTTCAAATCAAAACTTGGCTCTGCTTCATTGGCTTGCCTCGTGCTTCTGCACAGGCTTTCGGGGGAGGCTCCCAGGCACATGTGCCTAGAGGCCATCCTGCTAAGTGTGCACATTGGCACATGTGCCTAGAGGCCATCCTGCTAAGTGTGCACATTGGAGCTGTAAGGGCAAGGGTGGCTGCTACCTCACACTGGCTCTGAGAAATATCCAGAGAATGACTCCTTGGCATGAAGTCCAAACACCTTATGTGGTGATCTGGTCCCACTTCAGCCCACTCCTCATCTCCCATCCTCCATCCAGCCACATTCTACCTCTGTAGCTCCTCTACCTCTCAAGGGCCATCATACTTGCTGTTTTCTCTGCTTGAAAAAATATTTTTTCCGGTCTTTGCGTTCTTAAATCCTACTTCCGTTTCTGTGCTCAGCTTTGAAACAACTTCCTAAGTTTCCAGGGAAACCCAAACTTGGGGTAGGTGCTCCTACTTGAAATCCCGATATCCCATGAATTCTCCTCTCTGAGCATTACTGTGATTGTTCACCTTCCTGGACCCCCAAGTCGATTTTATGGTCTGTGAGATCAAGGACTGTGTTTTCTTCACTGTTGTATTTCTGGCTTATAACACAGCAGTTGATGCACAATAGGTGCTCGATAAATATTTATTGAATGAATGAAAGAGAAGCAGGCTCAGGGCTTCTGACAGGTTGCGAATTAAAAATAAAAGAGTAAACTGTGTTTGGTAACATGACACAAACCCACTTGTACCCCCATTTCCACCTCCAACTGTCAGGGAAAGCTCGGAATTATTGCATTAACTAGAAGTCTGGAGTTGGTCTTTAACTTCTTCCTCACCTTCTCTAGTTAAACATCCAACTGGTCACCAAACCCTAGATAGTCCATATCCTAGGGTAACTCAGGTTCTTTCTCATTTCCATTCTCACTTTGGTTGCCCTCTTCACTTCCTTGTTGGGTCAAGAAATTCCATTGTTCCTCAACCTTCAGCATCTACTTTGTTCTAAAACTCCTCATCACAGGATTTGAAACTTTACCAAGATTGCCCCACTGGTCTCCCATGATGGAGGTACCCATTCCGGGTTCTTGGCCGTTCCTCTGACATATTTACTGTGGCATTCTCTTAATTCATGTTGCTTCCTTAGCAAGGAAGTCCTGTTTTCCTTTCCTTTCCATCCCCTGCCCCCCACCCACCACCGCCGCCGCACACCCCCCACCTATTGAAGGTTCCTACTTATCTTTCAAGTGCTTAGCTCAGATTCCTCTTCTAAGCATCTTAATTCTCTGAATCTATTTTGTTCCTGTTTTCAGATAGCATGTTTATATAGGGAGGAATGGTGAGTTATTAAAAATGAAAAGGTTCCTGATTTTGAGAAAGGAAGTAGAGTTCAAATAGAGGACAACACCTGCCATAACATTGGCCCACACATGTCATACTTGTTCCCATTTACTAAGAACCAGGGATGAGCATTTCACCTGCTTTCTCTCTTTTATTCTTCATAATAGCTCTATGGGGGTGGGAAGAGTAGGCTCTTTGAATATCCTTATTTTGAGGATAAAGAAACAGAGGTGCTAGGCATGGTGGCTCACGCGCAGCACTTTGGGAGGCCGAGGCAGGCAGATCACTCGAAGTCAGCAGTTCGAGACCAGCCTGACCAATATGGAGAGACCCCGTCTCTACTGAAAATACAAAATTAGCCGGGCATGGTATCAGGCGCCTGTAATCCCAGCTACTCAAGAGGCCGAGGCAGGAGAATTGCTTGAACCCTGGAGGCAGAGGTTGAGCTGAGATCGTGCCATTGCACTCCAGCCTGGGCAACAAGAGCAAAACTCTGTCTCAAAAAGAAAAAAAAAAAAAAAAAGCAAAAAACAAAACAAACTACAACAACAAAAAAACAGGTGATCTGATTTTCCCACAGTCACACTATGAGGAAGTGGTGGATCCTTGGTACACCTTGAATCAACTCCCTCCAGAGTTGGAGATGGTAACTTCTGTGCCCTCCTAAAGGAAGGAGCCAGGTCTCTGGCATGGCTAGTGTATGCAGTATGTCATTTTGCACGTAATAAATGCTCCACTGGTGTTTTAAATAAATGCATACTTTCTAATTGGTATTGACAGAGTATGATCTTTCATTATCTTCTATTATTAATATTGATAACAACATGGTACATAAATGTAGCCCTTTTGTTTATTTAAATAGAAATTCTGCACATGAATGATGAGAAAAATTAAACAGTACAAGAGTGTATAGAATGAAAATAAAGTTTCATTCCCTTTTATTCAAGCCGCCTAATCTAAGCCCCAGGGGCAACTGCTGGAAACAGTTTCTTGTTTATCCTTCCAGAAAAATTTCATGTATAAATCAGCATACGTGAATATAGATTACTTTGAAAAAAACCCAAATGAGAGCCTACTATACATTGCTCTGCATCTTGCTTTTTTTCATTTAGAAATGGTTTCTGGAGAATGTTTCATTTTTGTGCATACAGATCTGCCACATTCACTTTAGTATTGTACAGAATGGATATGCTGTGATTGATTTAATGACAACTGTGTTGATGGACATTTAGATTATGTCTCCTAATTTGAACTTATGAAAATGCTAGAGTATTAGCACTCTTGCATATACTTCTTTGCTCTCATGGTAAGTGATCTGTATCCTCTTGCGTGTAAATGTGGATTCTTGTGAAGTAGCTCTGGGAAACTGCTCTTAAAAAAAAAAAAAAAAAAAAATGGAGGTTTTTAGAAATTTGTTTCGAATAAAGTGTTGGAGGGAGGAGGTCAAAATCTTGCACATTTTCAGAACAGGGTCAGATTGGGAGGTTATAAATATGGAAAGACTATGGTGCTTTCTCCCATAAGCAAAACCCATAAATTTAGTATAAGGAAATTTTAAAACATCAGTTGTTTCCCCTCAGGAAACCACCTTGGTATTTTTGTTGAAGTCCTTATTGCTTTTGAAACATTACTTTTTGGCATCCCTGCTTTTCTGGGCGCCCCAGCACAGGCTTACGCTGTCTGCTGCACCAAATGAAAGGGAGAAATGAAGCCGTGCAAAGAACAGTGGGTCCCAGGCCCTGGAACTAGCCAGGGTCAGTGCTCAGAAAGGAACTGAGTATGAATTCACAGCCCTTGTCCCAAATGCCAACTCTACTGAGACCCACAGAAATGTCATGCAACTGCCAGAAACTAATGCAGTCTCGACACATGTCTCCCAAACCTGGGCAACAACCCATAAATACATGTAGCCTTTTTTTTTTTTCTGAGACAGGGTCTCATTCCATCACCCAGTCTAGAGTGCAGTGGCTCACTCAGCCTGGACCTCCTGGGCTCAGGTGATCCTCCTGCCTCAGTCTCCCTAGTAGCTGAGACTACAGGTGCATACCACTAAGCCTGGCTAATTTTTAATTTTTTTGTAGAGACAGCATCTCCCTATGTTGCTGAGGTTGGTCTCGAATTCCTAGGCTCAAGCAATCCCCCCACCTTGGCCTCCCAGAGTACTGAGATTACAGGTATGAGCCATCATGCCTGCCATGTAGCCTTAATTCCTCACTTTTATTTCACAAGTGCAAACAGGCAGTGCCAAGAGACTTAGAAGCCTGCTCTGGGTCAATAGCATGTTAAATGTCAGCCGCCCCCTGCCCCAGAAGGATACATCACTACAGATGGAACTGCGATTTACAGTGTTCTAATAGGATATGTGGAGAGTAACAGTAAATGGGTCTCGGGGGCCTAATGTAGGCTGACACTGTTCATCACTCACACACTCTGATGGCCACATTAGTAGCCTGGAGGATGACCTTCAGCTGCCTCTTAGATAATATTTCAAGCCTGGCAATGATATTACTTGTGTCCTCTTGACATGTCTGCAAAAGCTTCCAGCCACTGCACTGATCAAGGTACTATCTGAGTTGGCAACACTTCCTGTTGAAAGAACCTTTAAATCAAGACTTTCCAGAGGAGGTGGCAGCCTTGGTGGCTGTTGTGAGTCCTTAGGGACAATGAAACTCCTGGAAGTCAGAACAGAAAAGTAAACACCACATGTTCTCACTCATAAGTGGGAGTTGAACAATGACAAACACATGGACACAGGGAGGGGACCATCACACACCGGGGCCAACTGGGGGATTGGGAGCGAGGGGAGGGAGAGAATTAGGACAAATAGCTAATGCATGCGGGGCTTAAAACCTAGATGACAGGTTGACAGGTGCAGCAAACCAGCATGGCACACATATACCCATGTAACAAACCTACATGTTCTGCACTTGTATCCCGGAACTTAAAGTAAAATTTAAAAAAAGAAAAAAAAAAAAAAAAAAAAAAGAAACTCCTGGAAGTTTCGTGGTCTTTATATGCATACGAACCTCCTATTTATTTTTCCTTCATTCTGATTGAAGTGCAGGTGGTGTGGTATGTGCTTGAGGGTAAGCTCAGAAAGGAGGAAAACCTGGATTTAAATCTTGGCTTCATGACACACTGCAGTGTGACCTGGAGTGAGTTACTTAAATCTCAATGCATCATTAGCCTGGAGCAGGCTCCTGATTCTCTCCATGCTCCACGCATGTTCATGTGAAAATAAAAGTGAAGAATGTTGACTATAGTCATGTATTCGTGGCTTTCTAGGATTTTACTTGCTTTAGAAAGACCCCTGGACTGGGTGGAACTTGAGTTACAGTTTGATTGCTGGGAGCATGGCTCTGGAATTAGGCTGCCTATGCTTTATCCATGCTGTGGATTCTTCCAACTTCCAGTGTGACCTTAGACAAACCACTTAAACATAATTTTTTTTTTTTTTTTTTTTTTTTTTTTTTTTTTTGAGACGGAGTCTCGCTCTGTCACCCAGGCTGGAGTGCAGTGGCCGGATCTCAGCTCACTGCAAGCTCCGCCTCCCGGGTTCATGCCATTCTCCTGCCTCAGCCTCCCGAGTAGCTGGGACCATAGGCGCCCGCCACCTCGCCCGGCTAGTTTTTTTGTATTTTTTTTTTTAGTAGAGACGGGGTTTCACTGTGTTAGCCAGGATGGTCTCGATCTCCTGACCTCGTGATCCGCGCATCTTGGCCTCCCAAAGTGCTGGGATTACAGGCTTGAGCCACCGCGCCCGGCCCATATTTATTCTTATATTTAGTTTTTAGACAGGGCATTGCTCTGTCACCCATGCTGGAGTGAAGTGGTCTGATAATGGCTTACTGCAGCCTCTATCTCCCCAGCTCAAGTGATCTCTTCTGCCTCAGCCTTCTGAGTATCTAGGACTACAGGTGCTCGCCACCATACTCGGCTAATTAAAAAATTTTTTTTGTAGAGAAGAGGTCTCTCCGTGTTGCTCGGCCTGGTCTCAGACTCCTGGACTCAAATCTTTCTGCCTCGACTGTCCAAAGTGCTGGGATTATAGGAATGAGCCAGTGCTCCCAGCAATAGAATTAATTTAATTTAATTTTTAACAATTATTATTTTTTGAGATGGAGTTGCACTCTGTTGCCCAGGTTGCAGTGCAGTGGTGCAATCTTGGATTACTATGACCTCCACCTCCTGGGTTCAAGCGATTCTCCTGCCTCAGCTTCCCAAGTAGCTGGGATTAGAGATGGGGTTTTGCCATGTTGGCCAGGCTGGTCTCAAACTCCTGATCTTAGGTGATCCACCCACCTTGGCCTCCCAAAGTGCTGGGATATAATTTGTACATAAATAAGTTAATAATTGACCTTTGATCTTTCAATCCCATTCCTTGAGAAAACCAGTGTTGTAAGTCTTTTCATTACCTTTCTCTATGTTCAAAAATGAGTATATGAAACAAACACATCTACATTTTATTCTTACAACTAAGAAACAAACAAGAAATTGGATTATTTTATATTCATTGGTCTACAACTTGCTTTCCCTCAAGCCTAACAGAACACCGTGGCCATTCCGCAGGCCAAGCCAGTAAGTCTAACATTTGTTATTATTATTATTTTTTCATAGCAAAAGCATCCACTATATTGATGTATCATAGTTTACTTAACAGCCCTTCACTTAGAGCACATTTAGGGTTGTTTCCAATGTCTGTGTGTGTGCAAGTGCACATCCCTTCTGATGGTGCTGCCATGAACATCTTTATTCATAATATTAATAATAGGTCTTCCCTACTGCTCTCAAAGACTCCACCTCAGTTATCATGGGAGTCCTCTGGAGCTAGGGACAGGCAGTTAACCTTCTTCCCATTTGTGAAGTGTTGTAGTGGACCATATGAAGAGCTAGGCTTTACTCCATCTCAGCCACTAACCACCTTGTTGTGTATGTAACTTTGGGCAAATCCCTTCCTCTGTCTGGGTCTCTGTCTTTCTGTCTGTCAATGGGAGAATTGGACAGGGTGATCCCAAAGGGTCTTTCCATTTCTGCCATCTTCGTGGGACTGCAAGTTCCATGAGAAGAGTTCCATTGTTTTGTTCAATGCTGTTTCTTGAGTATGAATCACATAGTAGACCCTTGATGAATATTTGTTGAACACACGCATAAATGAATTCTTTGTTTCGCTTAAGGTCATGTAGCTCGGTCACAGCAGATCTGTGTGAGCCCCTGTTTTTTCCCTCTATATCACGCTGCCTCCCACCTCTTAAATATCTTTGCTCTTGACCTTTGCATCTCGTAACCACATGGTCGTTTTTGCTCATCTACTGATACTCATGTGATGTGTGATTCACTGTCAATGTGTCTTTTACGTATTAGGGCAGGGCTCTAATCTTAGCACCACCATTTACTACCCGTCTGGCCTTGAGCAAGTTTCCTGACCCTGTTTTTTCCTCTATAAATTGGAATGGAAGTTCAGTACTCATCATGCAGATGTGCTCTGAGATAAATTATCTAAGAGAATAGATATGAACTGCCCAGCAAAGTGCCTGGTGGATAGTGGGTGCTCAGTAAATAGTTGCGGCTGTGGTTGAGCAGGCATAGCACAAATAACGGGCAATTCGACGAGTGCATATTGGTATCTGTCAGATGTGAGACTCTGGCGGAAGTTTTGGGGTGATTGAAAGCTGTGTGATTAATGTGCTCCATCCTTCTGGTAGCTCACCACAAAGTCCCAGAAACATTTATTTGTAGTGGAGTTTCATCAAAATGGGTGAGTATATTGTTGCAAATCATATTTCTTGCCTTCCTCTCCTGGGTAGTTACTGGATTAAAACACACACACACAGACACACACACATACACACACTCTCCCCAGAGTTTTATGCATTTGACTTAGTTTCTACGTTTTTCTTATTCCAGATGCCCGAACCATTTTCCATGCCATGTGGTTGGTTTTGGAGGGCACCTTAGAAATTGGGGTGGGGGTTTGAAATAGTTGAAGTAGGAAACAGCGAGGGCAGCTGAAGGTTTATTTGCTTCCATTTTCTTCGAAGAAAATCAAAGGAAGTGTGAGACTCAAGGCTTCATAAAATTCTATTGACGCGGAGAATGCCTGGAATGTAGTCAGGGTCCAGAGAAAGAAATGCAAAGGATTATTCATCTGAGACAAGTGGATCAATTAGGGATTCTTATGTGTAAATTACAAAAGACCAAATCTGCTTAATAGCAGATTATTGTTTTATATAGCTGAGATGTTTAGCAGGCTATTTGACCTCAGGTGAGGCCAGATCAAGGGACTTCTGTGATATCAACGATAGCAGATCAAGGGACTTCTGTGATATCAACAAGAGCTTTCTTTAGTATTGGCTTTATTTTCAACTCTTACCTGGAGATCTCTGGAAGCTCCAGACTCCCCCTTATGGTAGCCAAAAGGCTATGGTAGCTGCAGGCTCTATATTCCTCTTTTTTAAAAAAATTATTTATTGGCCGGGCATGGTGACTCACACCTGTAATCCCAGCACTTTGGGAGGCACAGGCAGGTGGATCACGAGGTCAGGAGATCGTGACCATCCTGGCTAACATGGTGAAATCCTGTTTCTACTAAAAATACAAAAAAAAAAAAAAAAAAAAAATTAGCTGGGTGTGGTGGTGGGCGCCTGTAGTCCCAGCTGCTGGGGAGGCTGAGGCAGGAGAATGGCATGAACCTGGGAGGCGGAGCTTGCAGTGAGCCGAGATCACGCCACTGCACTCCAGCCTGGGCGACAGAGTGAGACTCTAGCTCAAAAAAAACCAAATTATTTATTTAGAGACAAGGTCTTGCTATGTTGCCCAGGCAGGACTCAAACCCCTGGGCTCAGGCAACCCTCCTGCCTCAGCCCCTGAGATGCTCAGATTACAGGCTTAATCCTAGTGAGACCCCATCTTCATGTTCAACACTATCCAGGGGAAGAGAGAGGGTCTCTTCTGGAGACTCTTCGCAAGCCTCTGATTATTTCTGTCTTATTGGCCTGAATTGGGTCATGGGTCCTTTTCTGAAACAATCATCATTGTTTGGAAGAATGGTTTAAGCCAGTGGTCCTTAACCTTTTTGGCACAAGGGACTAGTTTTGTGGAAGACAATTTTTCCATGGACTGGGGCAGAGGGATGGTTTCTGGGTGATTCAAGTGTATTACATTTATTGTGTACTTTATTTCTATTATTATTACATTGTTATATATAGTGAAATAATTATGCAACTCATAATAATGTAGAATCAGTAGGAACTCTGAGCTTGTTTTCCTGCAACTAGACGGTCCCATCTGGGGGTGATGGAAGACAGTGACAGATCATCACGCATTAGATTCTCATAAGGAGCATGCAACCTAGATCTCCTGCATGTGCAGTTCACAATAGGGTTTGTGCTTCTATGAGAATCTAATGCCGCTGCTGATCTGACAGGAGGTGGCACTCAGGTGGTAATAGGAGCAATGGCGAGCAGTCGTAAATACACGTGAAACTTGGCTCACTTGTTCTCTGCTTACTTCCTGCTGTGTGACCTGGTTCCTAACAGACTATAGACCCGTGCTGGTCTGTGGCCTAGGGGTTAAATCTGGAATAGTATTAGGAAGGGAAATGGATGCTAGGCAGCCAGTACATAATAACTGTCCACCAGAATAATCCACTGTTTATTTATGGAGTACCTCCTACACATCAGAATGGCTGTAAACATTTTACATGCAGCAACTCATT
The DNA here is from genome assembly GCF_001698545.2 of Rhinopithecus bieti. Taxonomy (NCBI): domain Eukaryota; kingdom Metazoa; phylum Chordata; class Mammalia; order Primates; family Cercopithecidae; genus Rhinopithecus; species Rhinopithecus bieti. Next base: position 1,225,948 of record NW_016808195.1, read on the forward strand.
TAATCCTAATAAAAGCCCTGTGAGGTACCAATACTTTTTTCTTTTTCCTTTTTTTTTTGTGATGGAGTCTTACTCTGTTGCCCAGGCTGGAGTGCAGTGGTGTGATCTTGGCTCACTGCAACCTCTGCCTCCTGGGTCAAGCGATTCTCCTGCCTCAGCCTCTCGAGTAGCTGGGATTACAGGCATCTGCCACCATGCCCAGCTAATTTTTCTATTTTTAGTAGAGATGGGGTTTCACCATGTTGGCCAGGCTAGTCTTGAACTTCTGACCTCAACTGATCCAACTGCCTCGGCCTCCCAAAGTGCTGGGATTACAGGCATGAGCCACCGTCCCTGGCCTCCAATATTTTTTCTATTGCCAAGTTGAGGCGACATAGGCAGACAGAGACCAAGTAGGTGGCTCATTTGGCAAGGGGAAGTGAAGGGATGGCGGCCAAGCAGTCTGTATCCTCCAACCCTCTGGTCACAACACTGTGCCGTGGTTTTTACCAGACTCAGGCTGGGAACTACAAAAAGTTCTGCTCTACATAATCATTTCCTTAATACTGTCTGCTGTAAACTGTATTTCCCCTTGAGACGCATTTGAAAGAAGATGATGTTCCCATGTTGTCCTAGATCACAGTACTTGGTTGAAAGCTTTTGGATAGTTTTTTTTTTTTTTAATACTTTCATGCTTTTAGAATGTGTGAGAAAGACAACCTCTTTTTGCCTCAAATTACCCTTAAATTGTGCTTATCTCTGCTCTATAAATATTTACTATCTGTTGGTGCATTGGATCTATGTTTCTAGTCTGTAATCTTTTACTAGCAGCATGGCTAGTGTTGTTTTTCCTCACCCAGTGGTTTTGAAGAGGCCGAGTAGAAAGGCTTGTAGAGGGGGAAGCAGGTTGCGGGGAAGATATCTATGAAACCTTGCTTTCTGATCTCCTTTCCTTCCCTTATATTTCCTCCTACCTCTCTTCTTCCTTTATCTATCTTTAAAACTAACAATTTCTCCCTTTTTATAAAAGTTTAATATGGTTAATTTTTTTTTTTTGAGATGGAGTCTTGCTCTGTTGCCCAGGCTGGAGTGCCGTGGCATGATCTTGGCTCACTACAACCTCCGCCTCCTGGATTCAAGTGATTCTCCCGCCTCAACCTCCCGAGTAGCTGGGAATACAGGCACGTGCCACCACACCCAGCTAATTTTTGTATTTTTAGTAGAGACGTGGTTTTGCCATGTTGACCAGGCTGGTCTTGAACTCCTGACTTTGAGTGATCCGCCTGCCTCGGCCTTCCAAAGTGCTGGGATTATAGGTGGGAGCCACTGCACCTGGCTTTAATTTTTTATTTTTTTTTTAAATGTAGAAAGCACAGATGAGAAAAGGTAAGAAAGATCTCACATAGTCCTATCTTCCTCTTATCGTTTTGGTGTGCTGCTTTGCTTTTTGCACAGATACTAGATGACAACAACAAGCATTATATAGCATTATTTTCCCTTTTAAAAGACAGCTAGAAGGTTTAAAAAAGTTAAGTATTCTTTAGCATCATCATTTACAATAGAGTAAATGTGCTTATTTTGTAGATGTGCCATAATGTAACCAATTCCCAGTTTGGGACAATTAAATTTGTTGCTAATATTTTGATGTTAAAACAGCTTTACTCATGAACATTTTTTGTCTAAATCCTTGCCCACATTATCGGTGACTTCCTCAGTTTGCTGGGTAAGGATGTGCTCCCTTTGGTAAGTCATGCCTGCCTTTCCTCTGTTCACCTTCCAGATATGGCAGTCTGCAACGTTAGTATGCACAGCAACCCATGGTGCCCATGTGTGCCATCATCAGTACTTCAGCCCTTGTGGACTTCTGAAGGAGAGGATACTGTGCTTCTCTTATAGGCCCAGTTCATTTGTTTCCACCTCTAGCTATGCAGACATTTCCCATTTACACATTTTCAATTTCAGGAGCAGACTCTCAGGATGCAGAAACACAGCTGGTATCATTATTGTTTTTCTGCATATTGATATTGGCAGTGTAATGTGATCCCTTTCCCTCACGCAATGCTTTAGAGAGCGCTCTGGATGTCCAGTTTGGGAAAAGGCCACATGAGACATACAACAAAGATATTTAGTAGGTGATCTCTTTGCTCTGTCATTTCCTGGGGCTGCTATGGATCATGTATTATGTTTGGCACTTTACTGGCTTTTAAAATAAATGTAATCTTTAATGCAACCTGTCAGGTATATGTTACTTCTGATTTTATTAGAAGAATGGCTTAGAGAGGTTAAGTTAGTTTTTCTCAGCAAGAGTCTAAAGCCTAGCTTTTTGACGATTTCTTGTTGCCTTTACAGATATTTAAACTGGTCAGAGGAAAGTTCTGCACAAATGAAAATTCAAAAACACTGTATAAGGCATCTCTGCCAGACAGGCTTGTGCTCTGATGAAAGGAGGGAGAAAGTGTGGGCTGTGGCAGCCAGGAGGGTGTCTAATGATTATTATGCTTGGTATGCAGCACCTTCATGGGCCAAAGGGCATTTGGTTACATGAGAGTTTTCTTTGGATAGAGGAAGTCCAGCAGGTTCACTTGAACCTGCAGAGACAAGGGAGAGCTGCATCCCGAGTCTGAACCCCAGCTGAACTGCAAGCCAGCTGATCAAGTACCGGCTCTAATCCTTACACCCAACAGCGGCTGTCTATTTGGGGAATTTCCTGGGTTTAAGAACCCCAAGCATCTCAGCTACCAAGTGGGCTGGAAACACAAAGGTTGTCGTGACACTTGGGGGTATTTTTTTTATAGTTGTATATGTCACAATTTCCTACTACCAGATCAAAGAGTCTGAGGGCCAAAGAATTCAGGTGGAGACTTCCCCACAGTACTCAGGGCATACTTGAGGGTCATCTTTCCAGTCTATATTTTTGTACTTTTGAGCCCACACTGTGACATTTAAGGTGAACAACAGCAAGATTCTCAAGTCCCCTGTATGTGCAACGTAAACCACAGAGCAAAAGCATCCCTTCTACATGGGACCAGGTAAAACATAAGGGACTCTAGACACTGTGTGTCTGTGCTTTTCCAGGGCTCATGAAAAAAAATTGGCTCCAAAATTCAAAAGGAAAACACAAAATTAAAGTGAATAAATGTTTAATTTAATGCTTCCTCAAGATAACATCATAACATTGAGTTGATTTATCGGCTTTAGCTCATATATCAACATCACCACGGAATTATGCAAATTGAGGACACAGTTCTGATATATGCATGTTTCAGTTAACAGAGTACAGTAATCCTTTGGTATCCAAGGGAGATTGTTGCAGGACCCTCTCATGGATACCAAAGTTGATGGATGCTCAAGTCCCTTATATAAATGGTGTAGTACTGTGCTGTGCAGAATTGAGGACAGCCTGTGTGGGTGCATTTTGAAATATCTAATTCAATGGTGGAGACAGGGAGGGAGTGAGGTGTTCAAAAGGAAGAGTGATGCTGCTTGGAATTAAAGTAAAAACAATGCAGGCCTCAAAAAGTCTTCATAACAACAGTGAAGATTGCTTCCTGAGTAGACAACAGCTCCAACCCAGTAATTCAGTTAATTTTTGCATTTATGAGAAATTTAGAATGTAGCATTCTTAATTAAAAATTCTTATTAAAAAATAAGAAAGGTAGCATAACATTTAGTTGGATTGGGACTCCAAACCGGGTAAGACAGTGCTCTTGTCAGCAAAGAAGATTCACACTCCTTCCACATTCCTCTCTTTCCAGCATCTTTTTTTTTGAGATGGAGTCTTGCTCTGGTCATCCAGGCTGGAGTACAGTGATGCTGTCTCGGCTCACTGCAGCCTCCCCCTCCTGGGTTCAAGTGATTCTCTTGCCTCAGCCTCCCGAATAGCTGGGATTACAGGCGCCCACCACCACACCCGGCTAATTTTTATATTTTTTAGTAGAGATGGGATTTCACCATGTTGGCCAGGCTGATCTCGATCGAACTCCTGACCTCAGGTGATCTGCCCGCCTCGGCCTCCCAAGGTGCTGGGATTACAGGCATGAGGCCACCGTGCCAGGGCTTCTTTACTGACTTTTAACTCTAGGAATTTATTTAATTTCTGTGAGTGTCTGTCTGCTGGATTTTTGTCTGTGAAATGGAGACAAATACCCATCTTATAAGCATTAAATGAGATAATGCAATATAAGTTTTATAAATGATGTTTAAGCTCTTCTCCATCTTCCCCCCCAACAAAATGAAACGAAAATGATACGTATTTTGGTTATAAAAGGATGAGGCTGAATTCATATATCATCCTGGAAAACCTGCCTCAAGATTTTAGAGTTTATTCCTCCCGAGGCAAAAGGCAGCGGATGGAGGTGCTTACAGCTGGCAGCATATAGCTATTTAAATTCTGGCTCCAAGCATCCATTTTCCTGTTTCTGGAAAACTATACTAATGACCCCCAGGTGTCATAAAGGAGCCCTTAGGAATGCTGAAGTCGAGTTAATTGACTGGAACGGGATAATGTACTTGTTAGCAGAAACCAGCCAGGGCTGAGTTCCTTCTGTTTATTCCATTCGAGTCTAGCCCCAGTTAATGGATCCAAATAATTTTGGATTTCTTTAAACAGAATTGTCGCTAACTGACATTATGCAGCTTTTAACCTTTTATAAAAACTTCACAAACAGGTTACTTACTCCTTAATACAACGTGGGATGTGTTAAGAGTGCCCTTAACTCTTCTGGTCACTCTTATGCTTCCTCCCTTCAATCCATCCACCTCTTTTCAGCAGATGCTGGAGTGCCTGAAGGTATGCTCAGAGCCCACTCAGATGCCTGGGTCCACCCCACAATCCCAAGGAGCTCCCTTCTAATGGGAGAGAATCTCACACAAGGAAATAGTTTTGATGTGGACCCCTTGAGAGGCAGAGTAATGCAGTGTACCAGGTTCAGAGATTTGGGGACAGGAAACCTCAATTCAAATCCTGGCTCTGATATTTTCTAGCTATGTGAACTCTGGCAAGTTTTGACTCTCTTGGAACCTCGGTTTCCTCATTCCTAATCTAAGAATAATAATAGTATCTGCTTTTTAGGGTTCTTAGGAGGATTAAATAAGAACATGTTGGTATGAACAGTGTCTGGTGTATAATAAGTGCTCAATAAATATTTGCTTTTAAAAACGTTATCTATAGTAGATGCTCAAACAAACCTTTTGGGAACTCAGCAAGATAAGCAACAAAAACCCTCAGGGGAGGTCAGGAAAGTGACTACATCTGCCTGGAAGCAAAATCCTTTGAGCTGATCTTTTTCCGTCCATGAGCACATGACCAAGGAAAGGAAGCTATATTGTTCTTGACTGCGAATTTGAATTTGCAGTTGCACATTCCAAAGGCCTTGTGAGTTCTTTCCAGTTTGGGAAAAGGAGCAGCTAAGGGCACCCATGGAAACACTTACTAATTGTATGACCTTAGGCAAGTCCCCCTAACCTCACCAAAGATAAAATTACCCCATCAGTAAAATGGGAATCATAAAATTGAGATAATAATTCGGGCTACCTGCTATGATTTCTGTGGGATTAGGGGATGATGCACGTGATACATTTAGCAGAGTGCCTGGTGCCTAGTAGGTGCCCATTAAAATTTAGCTATGACTGTTTCCTTTAGCTGACACACAGGACTGCCTTGAATGTTCACATTTCCAGAGAAAGGTGCTCGGGAATATTTCTCAGTGTTCCGCCTGCCAGGTTGGTGCTCACTTCAAGCAGTCAGTTTACAGTTCAAAGAATCCCTTTGTTCAAAGGGTGAGCAAATCCAGGTCTCGTGTATCTGCAGCAATGAAACAAGGGAGTTTTCTCCCTAATCTTCACCCCAAAGGCAGAGTCTCTCTTTTTAAATGCCTGCACACATGTTATTTATTTATTTTTGGTTAACGTTTAAATTGAGGTTTTGGCTGAAACTCAGCCCGCGCGCACTTGAAAAGCCAACAGGCTCATTGGGCAGCCGACAAAGCTCTCGGGATTTCCCCGCGGGGCTGCGGAGAGTACAGACAGGAAGCCTGGGGACCCAGCGCCTGACCAGAACTTCCTCGGGGGAGGCTGCAGGGGAGCAGGCGCATCCTGCACAGAACGCTCTAGAGCGCCACAGGCCAAAGCAGCAGTCTGCTCCCGACACGTGCTGCAAGAGGGTCCCGACCTGGGGGTCTGTACCCTGCACGCATGAGGAGGGAGGTGGAGGCTTTCCCCTCAGCCCCCGGAGAGAACCTGACCCTGCCAGGCTGGAACCTTCCATTCCGGCTCAGCCTCTTCCTCCCTCGCTGTGCCGAGGAGGGATCTAGAAGGGACTTTCCAGAGAGGGTTAGCGTGCAGGGTGTGGAAATGGAATAAAAGCATATGCAAATAGGTCTTAGCTGCCTTCCTCTACCCCAGCAAATAAGAGTCTTTCTCCAAGACGCTTGACCGCTCTTCCTTCCCTGGATGGCAGCAGCAGGGCCGATTGGAGTGGTAAACCCTGGGCCGGAAGCCATGCCAAAGGGGTGGGCAGGATGGACAGGAGACAGTAGCACAACGAGGAGGGGGAGAACGGAGGCTGAATTGGAAATGATAAAATAAAATGAAATTTTAGGAGCTCGCTGTGAGTATGAGCTGGGAAAAAATAATCATTGCAAGCTGATTTATTATGTACTTACCTTCTGTTTGAGAGGCAGCAGGCTTTTGTACAGTGGATTATTGCAGAGTAAATGGCACATTAAAGATATAATCAAGATGTTTAAGGCATATTGAAATGACATTAGAATTAAAGTAGGTGAGAGACTTTTGTCATGGTCTAGAAATATAAAAATGCCAGTGACTTGGAGATATTTCCAGTGCTTTAGTAAAGATGCGGCTTCATTTCCAAAGGGGACATATTTTTAACCTTTTGTTATTTTCAGAGTGGGGTGGGATAGAGTGGGGTCAGGAAGTGGTTTAGAATCTCTATGGATGATAAAATAATATGCTTTAAACCCTGGAGTTGTAGACTGTGGTCTCTATTTAGCAAATCATAAACTTTCTTGCAGTGACAACAGCATGAAAATATTGCACAGTAAATATGGTGCTCTTAGGAGGTTTCAGGGCTGGAGGATTATGGCCATTACTTTTTGTTTATTGTGTTCCTATTCTCAATCTCAATTTTGTCTTGTATATTAAGAATTTTTTTTAAGTTTTCTAATTTTTTTAAAGAATCTTTTAGATACGGAACCTGACTTGTATACTAATTGGCAAACAGTGTCACTTTTCTTTCTTGATGCCTTGATGGGTTTAATTATTGTATTACTGTATTTTCTTGTCATTTGAGACCTTTATATTCAGTGTCCTTTCTTTCTTCCTTTTTTTTTTTTTTTAAATATGGAGTCTGGCTCTGGCACCCAGGCTGGAGTGCAGTGGTACGATCTTGGCTCACTGCAACCTCCGCCTCCTGGGTCCAAGCGATTCTTGTTCCTCAGCCTCGAGAGTAGCTGGGATTACAGAAGCGCGCCACAACGTCGGCTAATTTTTGTATTGTTAGTAGAGACAGGGTAAACCCTGTCTTGCCATGTTGGCCAGGCTGGTCTCGAACTCCTGACCTCAGGTGATCTTCCCGCTTCGGCCTCCCAAAGTGCAGTGTCCTTTATTTCATTTGTGTGCCCCGGTTCTGCTTTGATTTTGCCCCAAACCATTCTGAGTATAGCGCTCTGCTGACATTTTATCCCTGTTATTAACAATGGGCTTTTGGACATAACTGACTTATCTTTATTTGTTTTTGTTATTGTTTTTAAAATCATACTGCTGTCCTTATGCATGGTACTCCTTGGAACAGATAAGCAGCAGTACAAGAAGCTCTTTGAGAGAGAGAAAGTGGACTCTGGTGAACTCTGGGGTTCCTGCCGGTTGTTTGGAGTTGTTGGACTGTTAGCTTGTGGAGTGGGTGGTGTTTCATCTTCAGGATTCTGTGAGGCCAGGCCTGGGATGGGGCTAGGAGCTGACTGGATGGCCCCTGGTGATGCATTCCTGCGCCCTCTTCTCATGTCTAAATTCCTAGAGTCCCACTTTCTCCAAAGGCCCTGCGGAAATCAGACACATGCACTGCTTCAGTTCGGTGTAGTTTTAGGTTCTCAGTGGAGGCCTTTAGGCTCAACCTGTAGTAAATATTTGTTTTCTCTGGCTGTCAGCAATTTATAGTCTTGGGTGTGGTCCCTTAAAGCCAGCTTTTGGGCAATTTTTTTTTTTTTTTTTTTTTTTTTTT
>NW_016808195.1:1236541-1239345 GCF_001698545.2 Rhinopithecus bieti
TTTGGGCAATTTTGAATTGCAATGGGGATTCCTCCTTCTGATTGTTCTACAATCTGGCAAACGTTTCTTATTTTGTTTTGGGCTTCAGTCTTATTTAATAACAAGAGAAAATCTTCTATTTTCAACAATAACTTACAAATTATTTTATGACTTACACTTTGTAAAGCATTTTGTCATTTCATGTAATTCTTTCATAAAATTTGTAAGATTGGTAGAAACAGTATAATTAGCACATAATGGAAACTTATTAAATATTTGTTAAATGAATGAATTAAATCCATTTTACTGCTGAGAAAATTGAAACTCAAAGAGATCAAGTGATTTATTTAAGGCTCCACTTTCCAGTAGGGACTCGCATCTGATTTTTCCCATTCCAGATTGACTCTGATATAATATCTTACGTACTATTTGTTACTCTTTCTCCAAGATCTTGGAAAGATCCTTTGATTCTCTAAGAAAAGATAATAGGACAATGCAAACGCGTGGATACACCATCAAAGGGGGTGGCTGAGGGCTGTCTACCTTTTTGTATAGTTCTTTCCTAGGTTCCTGACTCTGCTAAAAACTTATATCCTTAAGGATATGACTATTTAGATACATTCCTTGTTGGAGATAAGAGCACAAGTTCATTGCTGAATCATGGTGTATACATACAAAAAAAAAAGTGTGCAAGTTCATGCGGAAAAAAATGACTATCTTGAATTTTTAATATTTTTTGGAAGTTTGAGCATAAAACTCTGCACATCTCAGGGGAAGTTAATTTCAGAGTTTTGGATGTGGAGCTGAATATTTTATCTAGGTTTGTCTCTTGGGGTACTGGAGGGAGTCATGCGGTGCCGCCATTTTGGGGTAATCCTGGTGTGTAGCATTCAGTAGTCATCTGGCCTACAGTAGTCATTATTAGCTGCCCCTACTGCTGGAGGAAATGTCACCCATATCAGTTCAGACATTAAAATAATAAGAAAAGAGCCAGTTGTTCTAACCAAACCAAGAATTAGGCCTAAGGTCACACCCATGTACCAATAACATCCATCAGCTTGCCAGAGACTTCCTTTAACCGGGGATACCAGGAACAGAGAGAAAGAAGAAAAATTTCCCTGTTAAATCTGAAGCTAATTAGAGAGGGATGCCAAATGGGTGTTCCCCACAAGGGCCTTTCCCTTTGACTTCTGTAACCCGAGATTCAGTTTTGGCTCTGGATTATTTCCCAGAAGAAAGCTGCAAAAACAACTCGGGTTACTTCTTTACTAAACTGATCCTCTTTGCTGCTCCAGTGTGCAATTGTATTGCCACACAGATAGTCTCAAACCTGTCAGTCTTTTTTGCAGTTGGTTTTGTGTCTCATAGGAATTCCTCAAGTGAAGATTGTAAATATTTATTTTTATATTTACTTTTGAAACATCTATAGTTTTTGTTGCTATCACATTGTTTATTTGCATTTAGTTCCGTCATCCATCTGAAGTATATTTTTGTGTATGATATGAGACAGATCTGATGTTAATGTTTTCCTCTTTAGGTACTAGTTTTTCCTCTACTTAAAAAAAAATAAAATGTTAGCATTAGGATCGTTTTAGATTTATAGAAGCATTGCATAGACAGTACAGAGAGTTCTCATACACTCCACTCTCCTGCTTTTTGATTTCTTCCTCTGCTTTGAAAGGATATTTTTACCTGGTCCTAAATTACGGCACGTACACAGATATCTTTCTAGAATCTCATTTTTATTCTATTGGTGATTTGCTATTTCTGCTCCAATGTCACATGTTTAATGATTATTTCTAGAGATTTCATAGCTTTTGCTAGGAAACCTGAGCTCTCACAGGACTTTTAAGAGGTCAAATTCAGCCTTCAGGCAAGTGAAATAATATCAACCCTGTAGTTGTTGCTGCTGAGGTAACCTGCCAGGAAGTAACACACCTGCTACATAGGGAAGGGAGGTGATCACTGGTCACCTGCCCTTTTCTCTGGGCACAAGTCTTGGACACAATAGCAAGGACCAGGCTTTGGAGTAGAGTTTCTTCACCTTAGCACTATTAACGTTTTGGGACTGAAAGTTCTTTGCTATTGGGGGGTACTGACCTGTGCATTGTAAGATGTTTATCAGCATCTCTGGCCTCAACCCACTAGATGTCCCCCAACTCATGACACCTTGAAATGACAGCCAACTCATGGCAATCAAAAATATTTTCAGACACTGCAAATATTCCTAGGAAGGTTAAGCCTCCCCTTCCACTCCCCCTGCCCCTCCAGTTGAGAACCACTGCTCTGGAGCCAGCCTGAGTGTTAACCTTGGCTCTACTGTTTAGTAACTGCGTGCCTTCATTTTGTCAATGAAAAATAGCCAAATTCTGTAAAATATTTGAAGAGATATATTCTGAGCCAAATTTGAGTCCCATGGCCTGTGACACAGCCCTCAGGAGGTCCTGAGAACATGTGCCCAAGGTGGCCCAGGTGCATATTGGTTTTATACATTTTAGGCAGGCATGAGACATCAATCAAATACATTAAAAAATACACCAGTTTGGTCTAGAAAGGTGGGACAACTCAGAGTGGGGGCTTCCAGGCTATAGGTAAATTTAAACATTTTCTGGTTAATGGTTGAGTTTGTCTAAATACCTGGGATCAACGGAAAGTAATGGCTGGGTTAAGATGAAGGATTGTGGAACCCAAGTTCTTATTTGCAGAGGAAGCCTTTAAGTACTAGGCTTTACAGAAGATAGGTTGTAAAATTTCTCCTCTCCCTCTCTCCCTCTCTCCCTCTCTCCCTCTCTCCCTCTCTCCCCCTTTCCCCCTCCCCCTCTCCC
>NW_016808195.1:1239632-1287250 GCF_001698545.2 Rhinopithecus bieti
CCTCTCTTCCCCTCTCCCTCTCTCCCCTTCTCTCCCTCTCCCCCTCTCCCTTTCCCGAGACAGAGTCCTGCTCTGCTGCCAAGGCTGGAGTGCAGTGGTGCGACCTCGGCTCACTGCAACCTCCACCTCCCAGGTTTAAGCGATTTTCCTGCCTCAGCCTCAGGAGTAGCTGGGGCTATAGGTGGGCACTACCACACATGGCTCATTTTTTGTATTTTTAGCAGAGACAGGGTTTCACCATGTTGACCAGGCTGTTTTCGAACTCCTGATCTGAGATGATCTGCCCGCCTCAGCCTCCAAAAGTGCTGGGATTATAGGCAAGAGCCATGGTGCCCGGCCCATAAGATATTTCTTATCAGACTTACAGTCTGTGTTGATGTTAATGCCGGAGAGGTATAATGAGGCATGTTCAAACCCCACTTCCCATCATGCCCTGAAACAGTCTCTCAGGTTACATTTTAAAAGAGCCTTGGCTGAGGAGGAAGTCCATTCAGATGGTTGGGGTTGGGTGGTGGTGGTGGTGCAGGGGGGGCTTCACATTTTGTTTTTGGTTTACAATTTCTTCCTGTGTAAAATGCTAACAATAATAGTGCCTATCTCCTAGGATGTTCATGAAGGCCAAATGAGCTAATTAATCACACAAAATGCTCAAAACAGACTCTGGTAGGAAAGACCTGAGCTGAATGTTAACCATTACATTATTTTAAAAAATCCTTTACATTTGATCTCACTCCTGATTATCCCATAGACTTCCCATTTTTCCTACATCTCCATATCTTCTCTGCCGTGGAGCAAATATGTTTAAATCACAACAATATGTACCAAAACATTACATGTCTATGTTAATGAAATGGAACTCTATTTTCAGGGCTCCGTAACTGCTAATTAATCAACTCCCATGATAAACTCATCTGAGTTGTGTGTGAATTTTATTTGCAGCTGCAGAACAGCAGTTCCAGTTAGTTAACAGGCCTTTAAGTGACAATCCACCTCTTTGGAGCAGGAGAAAGGCCCAGAAATGATTTTCTGAGCAAGATGGTCATGACAGTGGGGAAGATAAAAATCTAGATAAGGAGAAGACTGAGGATTTACTTGATTCATTAACTTGATGGCTTTGGGAACGCCGTGTTCATTTGCCGTTAAAACACACCATCATCTTGCAATTCAGAGGGGGATGGATGAAGACTCGCCTTCCAGCAATTCATGTTACTTAGTCACCCAGAAATTTTTTGTTTTGTTTTGTTTTGCTTTTTGTAGCAGCAGCTACTGTAAAACCAATACGTTTGTTATTAAGCTTGCCTGAGAGCCTTTCTCCCGGGGATGATTATTTCTAGTGCATAAGAGCTGGTTGAGGATGGCGGGTGTAGGCTATCTCTGCCTTTGTCCTAAAGGCTCAATTGCTTCTTCCAATGAAACCAGAACTTGGTTTGACGAAGAGAAGGAAGTGCCTTGGACTGAGCAGTGGGGACTGGAGACAGGCTCATAGGTTTGATGACCTTGGTTATGCTCACTTAATTCACTTAGTCAATACAGCAGAGTGGTTGGAAGCCTGAGTTCTGGAGGCAGCATGATTAAGTTGAAAACCTAGTTTCTTAACTTGCCAGCTCTGTGGCCCTGGGAAAGCTGCCGAACCTTTCTGAGCCCAATTTTTCTCATTTATAAAATGAAGTTGGTTGTAGTACCTACCTCACAGTTTTATTAGGAATTTTTAGTGAAAGAATTAATTTGGCCTCACACATAATAAGCATTTATTTAATACATCTTAACTACAATGATAACTATTATTATTCATTTGCAAGCTTTCTGTGAGTCAGGCATTGTAAGGATAGAGGACACTTTCAGGTCAAATAAGACATTTTGGGTTTCTGAAGAGTTTATTCCCTGGGATTGGAAGGAGAGGATTGTTTCCACAGAGGTAAGCATCTAAGGCTGTGGACATGGGGAGGGAATTGGATACGCTTTTTGGGAGGTGGTGACCTTTATGGAGGGACTTGTCCCCAGAGACTGATACCTGAGTAACTACAAAGGGAATGGACCCCAGACATTCCCTTTGTATGGGCAGAGCCCATTCACATAGAGACAGAACCTCAAGACCATGGAAACAGGTGTGTGAAACTTAGAATATTCTCCCCAACCCCAAATAGAAAACGGTTACCAAGTTTGAAATGTATAGGCTGGAAGACCAGAGAGAAATGTATTGCCTATTTCTGCTTAGTGAATCTAGCCCTGAGTTTCTGTGACTTTAGGCATGTTTTATGCCAGGCATCTGATTCCCAGCTGACTGGGCCCCAGAGCCTAGAGGTGCCCAGCACAAGGTGTATGGGTTGCGATTATTTGTTTGGCTATTTGCGTTTAGTAATGTTTCTTTTCACCTTGCAGGAACTCACCTCATGGTTATAAGGGGAATTTGTTTTACAGAAAGGGCTAGCGAAGTTCAATACTGGAGGATCACCTTACAGCTCCTTCTTGGCAAAAATCTGTTGACCCCAAAATGTTTCCATGCTTGCTCCAGCTTTCCTCCTAAGGTGGTGCAGAGATCTAAATGAGATAATTATGCAGACTATTTAAAAAATTTTTAAAAAATAAAGTGCTACATTAGGTACTACATACTTTTTTTTTTTTTATATAGCCAGCATATAAAGCAATTTGGATGTATCTCCTTTACATCTTTTGAGAATGAACTGAAAGACCAGGATTAATTTAGCTTTGAAAGGGTATTGAATTTGTAAAGTTGTACTAGGTCTCTCCTAAAAGCCTCACATATTGAAAACCCATTCCTTTATTCTCACTCTGTATAGCAAGAGCAAAGTGCCACAGTAGTATTTTTTGGGGTGAGAGCTGGCAAAGTCATATTTACAACAACTTTTGGGTTCCTTTATAATTTTCCCTCATATGGTGAGAAAAATACATAAAAGGAAAGGGAGTGAATTCTTGAAAATGGAAGCAAATAGTTTCTCTGTCACAATGCACTATGACCAAATGAGGTATGGGATTTCTTTTCATAGGACAAGTTACGCATTTGCCCAACAGAGTTACATAATAGGACTGTGTCTTAAAAGAGAATTCAGTTTTTTATTGATCTAATGCAACTACAGTTTTCCTGGGCTGTGGACTGGGGAAATGATGATAATGGATGGAGCAGCCATGCTGACAAATGTAAATGGTCAATGTTTAAAAGACCTTCATATTGCTCTTTTGTTCCGTGTTTTCTGACTGCAAATCTCATGAAGTTGACAAAATGGCTCATAGCGCAAAGTACGTCCTGGTAAATAGGAGGCAATTACTTTGCTGTGTTGCTCTGTCCTGTTCCCCATTCTGGCTGAGGAATGGCTCTGTGCAGTTTAAGTTTGTTTTGGCCTGGCTGCTTCAGTAGCACAGGAATAAACTAGTGCCTTATTGGAGATATAGATTCTGAGGAACTGGAGGTTCGAGGGTCTGGGTGACCAGGGACAGGTAGGGGTTGGGGGCAGTAAGGGGGCCAATGGCTTACCATTCAGATCGTCACCACCCTGATGTCCAGCTTTCCGTGCAATGCAGTGACTGGGAGCTTGTGGGAGGTCATCTGAAAGATACTGTGGTCTTCCAAACATAATATGTCAGTCAGGCAGAGGATGGGAAGATGACTGAGGACGGGAGGGGAACTTTCAGAGGGCAGAGAGAAGGAGTGGTTAATCATAATAAAAGCATAGAACTTGTTATTATAAAATAATTACTCAAGAAGTGTTTTCTAATTGTCTACCAGGTATGATGCACTGCTGTTGTGGGACAGGGTTAAAAGAGGCGGAAAATGTGATATCTGCCTTTGAGAATTTCACAGTCTCACAGGACTTGCACCGGTGGGTGCAAGACCCCACAGAATAGCATGTTAAATTGCGTGATCAGATGACAGATGTGTGGGATGATATTTTACTCTCCTCCCAGCTGTTGTCCACACCCAACCAGAATATTTAAAAAATACAACCTGGATCATATTCCTTCCCCGTTTCCTCTGTCTTAGTTAAGGTCAACTCCATATTTCTCAGCAAGGCCAACATGAATCAGCTCTTGCCTGCCTGGGCCTTCCTCTCCTCATACCATCCCTGGTCTCGTTATTGACCTCAGTAGAGGGATCTCTCTCCGTCCTCACAAGAGTGCCTGGTCACATCCCATTTGTGACTGTTTGGACATTCCGTTCCCTGTGCCTGGGACTCCCCTTTACCTGGTCTTCACCAGACCACTCTCTACTTATTCTTCAGGGTTTCTCCTTAAATGTCATTTCTTTCCAACTACCAGGTGCTTCCCAGAATCTTCAGCTTTTCCACCGGTTGCATTTATCACATTTGGACTCACTTGTTTGTGTGATTATCAGTGAGATTTCAGTCTCTCCTGTTTGGTGATCTCCGTGGGCCATGCTGGTCTCGTCTGTGCTGCAACCCCAGGATTTGGCACAGGCCTGACACACACAGCAGGTGCTCTGTAAGTCTGTGATGGGTGAATGGATGAGCAAGGCGAGTTTCCACTGGGTCAGTACAGTTGTCTTTTCAAAGCACTTTGTTGCTCGTCCTGGAGTCCTTGGTATGTTGAACTTAGCATCCTGTTTGTCTACCCTCACACACTCATAAGCTTCCAGAGGGCAGGGATTGAATCATCATCACCTTTTCATCTCTAGCACCTGGTTCACATAGTCACTCAGTGCAGGCTGTAGGATGAAGGAAAGAATAAACAAATGGAGCGGGCCTTATCTGGATTTTAAAGCTTGCCTGGGGAGGAGGATGGAGAAAAAGTGATTTCAGGGATCCAAAATAGCAGTGGGAGCTGGGATGCAAAACAAGAGTAGGGTTTTGTTTTGTTTTAAAGTTGAAAATCTGCATTAGAAAAATACCAGATAGTCACCAGACACAGAATGACAGGATGTACTCATGCTACAAAGATGGGAGGGTTGAGTGGGGGGAGGCTTGGAATTTCCCCAGCTGAACTTTATACCTTGAATGATGTCTGTCTCTAAGAGCTTGCTGCTCTCCTCAGGAGTTTTATCCATTCAACACATTTTTATCAAGCACCTATTCCATGGGGAAGATATGCCTCCCCTCGAGGGGCATGAAAATTGGCCCTTAAGGGGTGAAAAAAAACTTACTCTCTTTATGTGTAAAGCACAAATATACACATAGTATATGTAGACATGTATCTGTAGTGTTAACATTTCATAGTAGGGGGGATTAGGAAAAAAAATGTCTGAAAAGTTTCCTTAGAAGGATGATAATGAAAAAAAGATTGAGAAACGGACCTATTCTGTGCCAGGCATTCTTCTGGTTAAAGTGCCTGCTCCCATGAAACTTTCGCTCTTACGAGGCAGAAAGGCAGTAAACAAATAAGTAACTATAACTGTGAACTAATAATAAATTCTATGAGGCAGAAAAGCAGGCAAGGGGCTGGAACATTTGAGGAATGGGTGGGGCATGTCTGTGGTTCCTTTAGGTAGGGTAGGTGAGGGATGGACTCTGATGAGGTGACGTTTGAGAAGAGTCTGGAAGAAGTAAGAGGTGAACAGTGGAAATATTTTGGGAAAGACCCTTCCAAGAAGAGGTAATAGCTTGGTGCAATTAAGAACAGCAAGGAGGCCAGGTGGGCAGGAGTGGATGGATGAGGGAAGGATGGTAGAAAAGGAGATTGGAGGTAGAGTCAGGGGCCGGATGACATGGGCCTTGTAGGCCATACTGAGGGGTTTGGGTTTTGTTCTCTGTGTGATGGAAAGCTGCTGGAGAGCTTTATGCAGGGCAGTGACGAAAGATTTGATTTATCTCTCCTTTTTTATTTTTTGAGACGGAATCCTGCTCTGTCTCCCAGGCTGGAGTGCAATGGCATGATCTCGGCTCACTGCAACCTCCACATCCCAGGATCAAGCAATTCTTGCTTCAGCCTCCCGAGTAGCTGGGATTACAGGCACCCGCCATCATGCCCAACTAATTTTTGTATTTTTGTAGAGACAGGGTTTCACCATGTTGGCCAGGCTGGTCTTGAACTCCTGACCTCAGATGATCTGCCCGCCTTGCTTTCCCAAAGTGCTGGGATTACAAGCGTGAGCCACCGTACCTGGCCTCTCTCTTTTTTTTTTTTTTTTTGTGTACTTTAAGTTCTGGGATACATGTACAGAAGGCGCAGGTTTGTTACCTAGGTATACATGTGCCGTGGTGGTTTGCTGCACCCATCAACCTGTCATCTAGATTTTAAGCCCCACATGCATTAGGTATTTCTCCTAATGCTCTCCCTCCTCTTGACCCCCACCCTCCGACAGGCCCTGGTATATGATGTTCCCCTCACTGTGTCCAATGTGTTCTCATTATTCAGCTCCTACTTATGAGTTATCTTTTAATAAGATCTCTCTGACTACTATTTGGAGGGTGGACTGCAGAGGCAGGAGTGGAATCAGGAGACCTCACTGTTGCAGGTCTCCGAGGTGGGAGTTGATGGTGGCTTGGGTGAGGGTAAACAGTTAGATTCTAGGTGTACTGTGAAGGCAGAGCTTGCCGGACCCGCAGAGGGATTGAAAAAAAGGTCTCCTTTCTACCAGCTGCTGGCCTCTCTTGTGAAGGCCAGGCTGAGTACGTAGTTACCTAGCATTCTGCAGTTACTTATTTTTCATCTGTATATCTTGCCACCTTATCTAGTCTTTGAATTCCTTAAGGGAAGAAACCATTTTTATTTATGTCTCCAGGAGCCAGACAGTGGGGCCGAATGGTTAAAAGTGTTAGTTGTATGTGTTAGGTTGATGTTTTAACTGCTTAGCTGCTGCTCCTCCTCCTTCTCTTCTTCTTCCTTCTCCTCCTCCTCTTTTGTAATCAAGTGAGGACGGCAATGGCATTTTTTTTTATGGCTTTTGAGAGTGAAGTGAGATTTGCGTGAAAGTGCCTTGTTGGCTGGTTGTGATGTCTCACGCCTATAACACCAGCACTTTGGGAGGCCGAGGTGGGTGGATTGCTTGAGCCCAGGAATTTGAGACCAGCCTGGGCTACATGGCAAAATAATCTAAGTTGGAACACTTTTCCCCTTCCATGTCTTGGTTTTCCTTCATGTGAAAGGGAAGGCGACGCTTACTTAAAAAAGTGGAAACTCTCAAATAATTTACGCTGTATTCTAAGTGTAAAAGGTCACGTTGAGGGTGATGGAGAAGCCATTACATGTCACTTGAGGGAAGTGAGTGTCTCTAGTGAATCATTATGAGTAAACGGGTTTGGTGCTGCAGCATGAGCAATACAAAACGTTTATATAGTAATCACCAAATTGTGTGGATCCAACCAGAATAAAAAAAATGCCTGAGCTTTGGCTTTGGGCCATGACTGAATGGGAGCATGAAGCCTGGCATGGAACAGAAGGAATGAAAGGCATGGATGTAGCACAGCGATAGACATAAATAGATGCAAGTTTAAGCAGAGATGAAAATGCGTGGCTGCCGCTTTTTCCCTCTGCACTCACGGCAGGCTCAGAGCTGGAATTAGAACTCTGGCAGCAAAACTCCCAGAGCCTGTTGTCTAAGTGTTACACTTTGCTTTCTCCAGATATACCCAAATGTTACCCCAGAATCCTACCGGTAGATTAATTCCCCCTGGCTTCATTCAGATAGTGGGGTTCAGGTTTATTTTACAGTTGCCGTTCATTTGTTCACCCACTCATTCATTTGTCCACAATTTAAACACTACTTTTGTGCATCTGCCATGTGCCAGGCACGGTTAGGCGCCAGGGATCCTAAAACAATCTCGGCTTGGGACTACATTTAGTGGAAGCAACACTTCTTGTTTAGGACTATCAGTGGTGGGAGGACCCAGGGTTTGTGTGTTTGCCACAAATTTAGTGGTGCCCTTTTCTGTACTGAACCAGAAAATCTTCTAATTGGTGAAGAAAATCAGCAACAATCTGAAAAATAAAATATGGCTCCCTATACTTCACCCTGGACTGGAACCTGGGCCACCTGCCATCATTTTCTGACCAGGCTGATTTAGCTATTTGACCTTGGGCCTCAATTATCACTCATGTTCAAGCAATGGTTTCTGATACATTAGTTTACTTTGCTCCTTCCAATACCTGATTGGTGAGAGAGGACCATTTCTAAGGAGGTCTCTGATGTGTAGAGAGGTTATATGACCTGCCTAGTTCTCACAGCTGGTAGGAGAAAAGCTAGGGCTAAAACCCAGTTCTAACTTCTGTCACCATTTTTTTTTTGAGACAGTCTCACTCTGTCACCCAGGCTGGAGTGCAGTGGCATGATCTCAGCTCACTGCAACCTCCACCTCCCAGGTTCAAGCAATCCTCCTGCCTCAGCCTCTTGAGTAGCTGGGACTACAAGTGTGTACCATCATGCTCAGCTAATTTTTGTATTTTTAATAGACATGGGGTTTCACCATGTTGGCCAGGCTGGTCTCAAACTCCTGACCTTGTGATCCCCTCACCTTGGCCTCCCTAAGTGCTGGGATTACAGGCATGAGCCACCGTGCCCAGCCTATCACCTTGTTTTTATTATCTCATCATGGTGTCATCTTAATGTTTTTAACTTTTCAGTTTCCCCATCTTTAAAATAAGGAAATTAAACTGTGTGGTTTGTAAAAGTAAGTTCCCTCCCTCTCCTCTCTCCCTCCTTCCCTTCCCTTCTCTCCCTCCCTCCTTCCCTCCCTCTCTCCTTCCCTCTCTCCCTCTCTCCTTCCCTCTCTCCCTCTCTCTTTCCCTCTCTCCCTCTCTCCTTCCCTCTCTCCCTCTCTCCTTCCCTCCCTCTCTCCCTCTCTCCTTCCCTCTCTCCCTCTCTCCTTCCCTCTCTCCCTCTCTCCTTCCCTCTCTCCCTCTCTCTTTCCCTCCTTTCCCTCCCTTCATTTTCTCGCTCCCTCCTGTTCCTAGACCAAACTGAGGGTCAGGCTGCTATTTCTCGGGGCCCAATAACCAGATGCAGATGAACTGGGGAGGAAGATAATTTTTATTTCTGTAACCGGTTACAGGGAGAAGGCCAGGAAATTATCACTAGACCAACTCAAAATTACAAAGTTTTCTAAACTATATGTCTACATGTAAGTGTGCGTTCATCTAAAGACATTAGTGATTAATTTCTTTTAATCTATAACTAAGGTCTGAGTCCTGACAACCTTCCTTTAGAGCCTCAGTAAATTTACTTAATCTAAATGGGTCCAGGTGCTGGGGTAATTACTTATCTTGTCTACTGCTAAATCAGGGAGGTTCAGGGGGTTCCTTTAGACCCCCAATAAACTTGTTTGTGGAGGCCTGGAGAGTTTCTTCAGACCCCCATTAAAACTTGTTTAACTAAATGGGTCCTGTTAAGAATTCCTTTGTTATTTTGTCATGCTTTAGCGTCCAGGCAAAACTCTTGGTGGGCTTTTGTTGCATTCCAGCCTTTGTATAAGGGCACTGGCTCAATCAGCTTTTAATGTCTACCCTAGTTAGTCAGTCAGTGCTGGGACAGTTGTGATGGAAGCCTGCATTATTGAGACCTAGCCTCCCTCCCTTCCTCCCCTCTTCTCTCCTCCCCTCTCCACCTCCCTCCCTTTGTTCCTTCCTTCCATCCTTCCATCCATCCTTCACTGGAGTTTCTACTATGATCAAGACATTATGCTAGAAGCTGGAAATAATGTTACATAAAACACATGCACAGACTCCATTAAGAAAGTTAAAAAGCCACCCAAAGAATGGGAGAAAATATTTGCAAATTATACATGTGGGACTTGTATCTAGAATATATAGAGAACCCTTACGACTCAATAATAAAAATACGAACAACTCAATTACAAAATTGACAAAAAAATCTGAATAGACATTTCTCCAGAGAAGCTATACAAATGGCCAGTAAGCACATGAAGAGATACTCAAGATCATTAGCCATCAGGGAAATGCAAATCAAAACCATAGTGAGATACCACTTCACACCTACTAGGTAACTATACTCAAAAGATAGACATTAACAAGTATTGGCAAGATGTGGAGAAACTGGAACCCTCATACACTGCTGGTGGAATTGTAAAATGGTGTGACCGCTTTGGAAAACAGTCTGGCCATTCATCAAATGATAGCCATAGAGTTAACCTATGACACAGAAATTCCACACTTAGGTATACGTCCGTGAAAGGAAAATAGATCTCAGGACTCCCAAAATCACTAAGCCAAAGGTAAGTCAAACGGAAACTGTATTAGGCAAACCTGCCTCCCATTTTATTCCTATGCAAGCTAGCTACAAAGATAAAAAAGCTACATACCTCCCTCACAATTTGCCCACAAGGAAATTCCTTGTGGACAAAGGACAGAGAAAATTCAGTCATTCCTCTGCTCATGTGAGACCAATGCATGCCTGATTGCTTCCTCCGCCCTATTATTTCACTAAGCCAGACTAAGGCATAAGTGACTATTCCTCTACCCTCCTCTCACATGTAAATTGTGTATTCAGTAAAAGGCTAGCCAGAGACCAAAACATGCAACAGTTTGTCTCGCATCTACCTATGATCTGGAAGCCCCCAACCTCGCTTCTAGTTGTCCCACCTCTCCAGACTGAACCAGTGTACATCTTACATATATTGATTGATGTCTCATATTTCCCTATAATGTATAAAACCAAGCTGTGCCCCGAACACCTTGGGCACATGTTGTCAGGACCTTCTGAGGCTGTGTGACAGGCACGTGCTTAACCTTGGCAAAATAAACTTCCTAAATGGATTGAGATCTGTCTCAGATACTTTTGGGTTCACACATCCATGAGAAATGCAAACATACGTCCACACAAAACTTGTACCTGAGTATTAATTCATAGAAGCATTATCAAATAGGCAAAAGGTAGCAACAACCCAAATGCCCATCAGCTGATGAATGGATAAATAAAATGTGGTAGATCCTTACGATGGAATATTATTCATCCATAGGAAGGATTTACTGATATGCATTAAAACATGGATATATCTTGAAAGCATTATCTTAAGTGAAAGAAGTCAGTCACAAAAGGCCACTGATTATATGATTTCATTTATATAAGATATCCAGCATATATATAGACAGAAAGTAGATCAGTGATTCCCCAGGGGTGAGGGAGGGGAATGGAGATTGAATGCTAATGGTTATGAGATCTATTTTTGGGATGATGAAAATGTTCTGGAATTGATTATGATGGTTGTACAACTCTGCAAATATACTAAAAAACCAATGCGTTTTTCACTTTAAGTAGGTGAATTGTTTGGTATGTGAGCTATAACTCAATAAAGCTATCATATACTTATTTTATTTTATTATTATTTTTTGGAGATGGAGTCTCACTTTGTCACCCAGGCTGGAGTTTCATTGTGCAATCTTAGCTCACTGCAACCTCTGCCTCCCGGGTTCAAGTGATTCTTCTGCCTCGGCCTCCCAAGTAGCAGGGACTACAGGTGTGTGCCACCATGGCTGGCTAATTTTTGTATTTTTATTAGAGACAGGGTTTCACCATGTTAGGTGAAACTTGAACTCCTGACCTCAGGTGATCTGCCTGCCTCAGCCTCCCAAAGTTCCGAGATTATAGGCGTGAGCCACCACACCTGGCCTATATACATATTTAAAAAACACTAGCATGGTCTCTGTGCTTGTGGAAAACAGTCTTGTTGGAGAGATAATTTTAATCAAATAATTATACAAAATTATCTAACAATTACAAATTATAGTGAAGGAAAAGAATCCCATATTATGAAAGAGACTAGCTGGAGGCTAATGGCGGGGCGGTAGGTAAACATTCAAGTGCTCTTACAGAGATCCCCAAGTAACAGTGACTTAAATAAGGTAGATGTTCCATTCTTGCTGATCTATCAGTGCAGGTGTAAGCAGTCTAGGTTGTATATGGAAGCCTCACCATTTTGGGGCTCTTCTGGCATGCTGCTCTGCTGTTCCCTGGGGGGCTGCACTCATTTGCATGGTCCACAGTGGCTCTCCACCATGCCTACAGTCCAAGCCTGAGAAGAGGGAGGGAAACAGTACAAAACTCTCCACTCCTGCTCACATTCAGCACTTTGTCACACCAGGCGAGGAAACAAAGTCAGATGTCCATCTGTTCAGATACCACTTAAGGGTTCTATTAGAAGAAAATATATATTGGGCAAACAATTAGCAATCTCTGCCATAGATGGCCTCTCTGAGGAAGTGACATTGAAAGCAAGAACCTCGGGATAAGTTGATGTTAAAGAGACGAACGAGTTTTCCAGGCCAGGGGGATGGCATATGGAAGGGCCATGAGGCAGGAAAGGCCAGCTACCACATTTAATGATGCTTAATGATGTGCGTGTCTACCGTGCACATCCCTTCCAGAATTTTTTTTGTTTTAATAGAGTCTCTGTGGCCCAGGCTGGAGTACAGTGTTGCAATCATAGCTCACTGCACCTTCCAATTCCCAGGCTCAAGTGATCCTCCCACCACATGCCACAATGCATGGCTAATTTTTTATTTCTAGTAGAGACAAAGTCTCTCTATGTTGCCCAGGCTAGTCTTGAACTCCTGGGCTCAAGAGATCCACCCACGTCAGCATTCCAGACTGCTGACCTGACCCCCTCCGATGTTCATAACTCATGAGTACCAGGACTAGGCGTGGTACTGGGAAGCAGCTGCATTGGATTTACCAGGCTTTTCACTCTTGTATTTTACAGGGCTGGGACAGGCCTGGACTGCAAGGAGGGGTCTTTGCACCATCTCTGAAAAGCCTATGTGTATCCTCAGCTTTGAGAACTGAATTCCATGGGTTGTGTCAGTGTCAGACCTGTGAAATTCAGTTCTTCAGCTGGGATATCTCTGTCATCGTGGGCTTGAGGACACTGGAGAGAGTAGATCATGGAGAACTTCAGTCTGCTGAGGAGCTTGGAAGACTGGAGACAGAAGGCAGAGTCTCAGGCTTTGGAGGAATAAGGAGTGTGGGTTCCTGTGAGAAACACTCATTTGATTGTGAAAAGACTTGAATTCTATGCTAAGCAGGGTTCCAAGTAGCTAAATGAATGATCTCAGCAAGTCTCTCTTGCTGCTGCTGCTGCTGCTGCTGCTACTCGTTTACATTTATTGATTACTTAACGATGATTCAGGTACTGTCGTAAGTGCTTTACATGCTGTTATAGGAGACTCTTGGGAGAAATCTCTTTAATGAAGCTTGAGACACATGGCATTGCCATGCAATGATTTTTTTCCCCTTCTTCACGGAATCAGAGGGAGTAACAGAATGTGACAATGATTCTTTAGCATGGACTGCTGAGGCTTCTGGTTCCTTTTTAAGATCTGTGGTGAAAGAAGATGAGAAACATGGGTATGCCCTTCTTTTGGTCCCCCTCTTCCTTTATTTGAATCTTTACTTCCTTCTATAAATATATTAGGGCTACATTGTCCCCTTGTATTTCAAACAAGGCAAAAAGAGGTTGTAATTAGACTTTACTGCAATCTTCAGTTTCTCCACGGAACAGGAATGCAAAGGTTTTGAAGGCCTCTCTATTTGCTGACATGGTCAGCTGGGTGCCGTGGACCAAGTCCTTCTGTTGCCCTCCTCTATCACCAAGTAAGCTAGGTCCATTCTGAGGCTCAGGTTTGCTGTGATGATGACCACTTTTAGGCAGAAAGTTAGAGGCCTCACGAGTGCTATATAGACTTTATCAGGCTTTAGATTTGATGGGGAATAAGGAATGTGATTTGTCTTTTGGGAACTGATTTTTGATTCATCATTGTCTCTTGGTGTCCTGGAATTTCCATGTCATTACAGTCTACTGAATGAAAGAGTAACCTGTGCCAGAGGAGAGGCGGGTGAAAGACTCCACAGCATGCTCATTCTCAGTCTGTCTTCTCAGTGACACCGAGGTTTACTGAGTACCCACTATGTGCTGAGCACTGTGCTCAGGGCTTTGTATGCATGATCTCAGTGAATCTCACCAAGCCTCATCTGGAAAACAGGGACAAATTAACAACAGGATGGCAAATTAAAAAACACGTAACCATGTTCTACAGATGCAAAGGGGTGCTTGGTTATTATGAAGGCCCCCTGGCAAGCGTGTGGGACATGGGTGTGTTCTCTGGGTTGTACTGATCAGATCAAGGACCTCCCCCACCCTTCTCACACTCTGCCCACTTCCGCCCTTTGCTTATCAGACCCTTAGCCAGTGACTCATTCTAGAACCAGAACCTTGGTGAAATCTCAACTGAGATCAGAGATCGGTGTCTTCAGTCCTAGACTGATGGAGAAAATCCAGAATGTATACTAGAAGCTCCAAGTGCTCTGGGTTTCACCTCGTCCGTGCTGTAGACACTGACTTTGGCTCAGAACTCCGATTTAGTACAACAGGTTCATTTTAATTTCAGGGGCACTATTCCTGAAGCAAACCAAATAAATGAAGTATGGAATTCACAGATACACACACACACATTAAAAAATTAACCTGGTGTATCTGTGAAGAGTAGGCAGAAATTCACTGTATAAAAGAATGCTTCATTTCATAGAGAATTTGTGTTAAGATTCCATTAGATAGTACATTTCTCAAATATTTTTGAGGTTGTATTTGCTTTGTCATAACTTGGTTTATGTAAGTGGAAAAAGCATGTTGCAAAATAACTTGGTGTCTATGATTCAGTTTATGTAAAATAATAAATCCGTGTAGGAATACTTGTGTTGAAAGATGTACATCGATTTGTTAACAATGATTATCCCTGAGATGGTGGGATTTGAGATGTGTTTTTCTTTTTTTTTTTATACTTTTCTCTGTTGTTTGACTTAGAACATGTTTAGTTACAATAATAAAGTTATTGAAGACAATATAACACCCAATTGTGATGAGTCCAGACAGTACTCATGCTGTGCATTTCTTAGACAGTATGTTGTACAGGTGGGTCATGGAGGAGTGGAGAGAGAGCCCTGATTTGTTGTCCCATGAAGAAGACAGACACAGGATAATATGTAGTGTGATTCTTTTTTTTTTGAAGAGGAGAAATGTGTGTGTGTCCATGTAAGTGTATGGATGTCCAGTGGGTAGTGGGTGTTAAGATTACAAGTGATTTTTTTCCTGTCTCCCTTAATTATGCTTTTCTGCCTAAATAAAAAAAGAGCACTCTCCAAAAATCCATCCATGTGTGCCAGTGGTTTTAAATGTGTTTCTTGGACCAGCAACATCAGTATCACTTATGACTTTTTTTTGAGTCACTTTGTCACCCAGGCTAGAGTGTGGTGGCACAATCTTGGCTCACTGCAACCTCCGTCTCCTGGGTTCAAGCAATTCTCTTGCCTCAGCCTCGCAAGTAGCTGGGATTACAGGCGCCCGCTACTATGCCTGGGCAATTTTTGTATTTTTAGCAGAGACGAGATTTCGCCTTGTTGGCCAAGCTGGTCTTAAACTCCTGACTGCAGGTGATTCGCCCACCTCGGCCTCCCAAAGTGTTGGGATTACAGGCATGAGCCACCACGCTTGGCCTGGGAATGACTTTTGGATTAGCCAACCAACCTGTGAACTTTTTAGAAATGTAAATTTTCAGGCCCCACTCAAGACCCCCTGAATAGAAAACTCTAGGGGTAGGGCCCAGCAATTTCTGTTTTACCAATTCTTTGGCTGACTTTTATGCACACTAAAGTTTTAGTACTGACAGGGTCAATCAAGGGACGTCTCCATTCCCTTGGAACTGAAATATAGCTGACATTGACATGAAAGATGCTGGCCCACTCCTACACGTATGCATGCAAGTATTCCGCAAAACTTATTTCTGAGAGATGAACAGCAGGACCACAAAACTTCAAGATCGTTAAAGTGATATTTCCACCAGTGAATAGTAGATCTTTAGGTTTTTAATGTGCAAACTTTAGGTGCATAAAACCACCTGAAGAAGTTGTCAATTAAGGCAGGCTCCTGGGTCATACCCCTGACCCACAGACTAAGCATTTCCAGGGATCTGTCATTTTAACCATCCCTCACTTGAATGTCATCAAGGAGGTCCTAGGACAACACTTAGAGCAACTATTCTAGGCTTTTTCAAATGCTGTTTTTCCCCTCCATACTGTTATGTTTCTTCTTTCCAATTCATCCTTTCTCTTCCTGTTGTGAGTGATGGGGTCTCAGAAGCAGATTAGCCATCCTTTCTTGCTCTGTGCTTGGGAGAGAATAGCTCACATGCTGCTAGAGAGGTGCCTTGGGAGTAATAATAAGGATAATGGAAGTATTGATTTGCCATCCTCCAATAACAGGGGAAGGTCATGATTTATCAGCTCACATTAATGGGACGAGGTGGAAAGTTGGACAAACTACCTCACAGTCTGCCTTTCCCTGGTTCTAGGTTGCTGGGATTCAGTGATTTAGGGACACAGTGGTTTCCTAACTCCTGCCAGCAGTCAAACCTTTGTTAGTTAAAAGGGAAATTTCTTTTTTCATATTTTCTCACATCTAGACTCTTGCCCTCTTTTCTAATAATATTTCAGAGAGACAGCTCCCAGTTTGGGTGTCCAGGTGGTCAGAGAGTCTGGAAAATGCTCTGGGGCAGGAAACCAGGAAACAAGCCATCTTGTCTAGTTCCTCTTTGCTCTTGTTAGCACTAAGGTGATTTCACAACAGGTTTTTAAGGACGTTCTGCTCCTGTCTCCTGCAGAAGCCCTTCCAAGTAGAAGAGTTAACTTTGATTATTCCTGGGAAAGTGCAGCAAATATACTTAGAACTTTTCTTTATTGGATATTTACAATGCTCCAGGTATCTTGTATTAAAGAAAGATTTCTCTATTTTCTATATCTGAAAACTGAGGCTCAGGGAGGTTAGATAATTTGCTTAAATTTCACACACAACATGTTAAGTGTCACAGTTAGACTGCACAGGGAGAGCCTATGTTCCTTTCATTAAAGTTTGTACTGCATTAGGATTTACAGTTTGTAAAGCACTTTAACACACATTAGTATATTTGTTGAACACCACATTCTTCAGTGAAGTAGCTCTTCTTTTTTTTTGTTTTTTTTTTGAGACAGAGTCTTGCTTTGTCACCCAGGCTGGAGTGTAGTGGCGTGGTCTCAGCTCACTGCAAGCTCCGCCTCCTGGTTCAAGCTGGGATTACAGGTGCCCACCACCATGCCCGGCTAATTTTTGTATTTTTTAGTAGAGATGGGGTTTCGCCATGTTGGCCAGGCTGGTCTCGAACTCCTGACCAGTGATCTGGCTGCCTCAGCCTCCCAAAGTCCTGGGATTACAGGCGTGAGCCACTGCGCCTGGCTATAGCTCTTCTTATAATCCTAATTTTAGAGATAGGAAAGTGGAATTTACAAAAGATTTTGCAACGTATCTGTCCCCCGTGCCATATAGCTGGTAACTGATGACGTAGAGCCTCAAAATCAAAATCCCTATAGCAAAAGTTCATTTTACCTAAAAAAGTATACGAATATACATAAACTTGGAAGGAGGAAAAAAAAATCTTTAGCCTCCGTTTCTCCAATGTGACTGAAAACAGAAGAGCATGCATTGAGGCCCACTATGACTTATTCCTCCACCTGTGCCTTTGGTCAGCAGGAGTGAGCCCCTGTCCATGACCAATTTCACCCCCGGGACACAGTTATACTTTAAAATATGTGATAATTAAGAAACCATATGTGCTTTTTCTTTGGGTCCTGCAATGCTCCTAAGACTGGTCAGATTTCATTGTCTCTGGTCAGCACATTTTTTTTTTTTTTTCTGAGACAGTCTCACTCTGTCACCCAGGCTGGAGTATAATGGTGCGATCTTGGCTCACTGCAACCTCTACCTGTCGAGTTCAAGCGATTCTCCTGCTTCAGCTTCCCGAGTAGCTAGAATTACAGGCGTGCACCACCATGCCTGACTAGTTTTTGAATTTTTAGTGGAGATGGGGTTTTGCCTTGTCGGCCAGGCTGCTCTGGAACTCTTGACCTCAAGTGATCCACGTGCCTCAGCCTCCCAAAGTGCTGGGATTACAGGTGTGAGCCACCACACCTGGCCATATTTTCTTATTTTAAAAACTTACTTTTCTTCTTATATATGTAGTATGCATTTATTGCAAATAAGTTTGAATATATGGGAAACTATAAAAGAGAAAGTTTGAAATTATTAAAATTTTAAATTATGCAATTATTATGTGTTTTTCTACTGGAAATTTGGAGAATTCAGAATATCATAGGAGAAAAACGTTATCTATACACTTACAGATGACCATTTCGGGTTGTTTCTTTCCATTTTCACTTGTTTCTTTTCTTTTACACGATTGGGATTTTCTTTTAATTTGTGTATCTGTGTTTTGTGTTCTGTTGTTTAACGTTTTAGAGTGTGCTTTTCCTCATGTCCTTGCATGGTCTTTTTATGCATTTTAAATAGGGGCATATGCAGTTCAAGGGGTGGATGCGCCTTGGTTTACATGATCGTTTCCTTATTATCAGACATTCTGAACCTGGGTCTCCTGACTCTAAATCTGCTGCTATTCCCCCCACCCCCCCCACATATCTGTCTCTATTTCCTTTAGCTTCTTGTTTGCATTTATTTGAGAATTATTTGTGATGATTTTAGGAGTATAAAAAACAGTATAAATAAATGTATTTTGCATTACTACATAACAGTGCTAGTGTTGAGGATTTACTACGTGCCAATCTCTATTTCAATACTTTGAAGAGCTTCTCATTAAAGCCCTCATCTCCCACAACAACAGTAGATACTATTATCATTCCCATTATATAGATGATGTCACAGACACACACAGAGGCTAAGTATCACAGCACATTCATTTGTGTCTAGCAAAACATCCAGCTTCCAGAGTCATATACAAACAGGCATTTATTTGTTCTTAGCCAGTCTGAATACGGGGAACTACTACTAGCATTTGGGTTCGAGGCTCAGTGACATCAAGGCTGTTGTCACTGCAGAACTTTTCTCTTGTGCCTCTTGGTTTTAAAATGGCTGCAAAAGTCATAGATATTACATCCTGATTCAAGAGAGGAAGGGAGAGAAACTGATGGTGTGGACTGGTCACGTCTGCTCCTTTTATCAGGAAAGCACATTTTCTTTCCAGAATCCCCTTCGTCTCCCCAGCAGAATTCCACTCATGCATTATTGTGTTTTTCATGACCACTGCCAACTCCAGAAGAGACTGGGAAACTGACTGTTTAACTTTTTCAACCTCTGGAGTGGAAGAGAGATTGGGAAAGACTTTTTTTTTCTTTCTTTCTTTTTTTTTTTGAGACAGAGTCTGCTCTGTCACCCAGGCTGGAGTGCAGTGGCACGATCTCAACTCACTGCAGCCTCCACCTCCCGGGTTCAAGCGACTCTCGTGCCTCAGTCTCCCAAGTAGCTGGGACTACAGGCATGTGCCACTATGGCTGGCTAATTTTTGTATTTTTAGTAGAGACAAGATTTCACCATGTTGGTCAGGCTGGTCTTGACTCCTGACGTCAAGTGATCCACCTGCCTCTGCCTCCCAAAATCCTGGGATTATAGGCTTGAGTCACTGTACCTGGCCTGGGAATCACTTTTGCTATAGATTAAATTATGTCCCCCCAGAATTCATATGTTGAAGCCCTAACCCCTCAGTGTGACTGTATCTAAAGATAGGGTCTAGGAGGTCATTACGGTAAAATGACGGTCATAAGGGTGGGGCCCTATTTCAATAGGACTATGGTCTTATAGGAAGAGGAAGATTCAATCTCTCTCTCTCTCTCTCTCCTACCCCATCGCCACCCCCACCCCTCATGGTGACACAGTGAGAAGGCACAAAACTTCACCATGTTGTCATCCTAATCTCAGACTTCTAGCTTCCAAACTGTGAGAAAAAAAATTTGTTTTTTAAGCCACCCATTCTATAGTATTTTGTTATGGTAGTACGAGCTGACCAAGACAAATGGCCACAAGATATCTGCCCTGGTCAAGTGTTGGTCTTATTTTTCCTAGCAGCTGATTTCATACAGGGACCAAGCATCGGCTAAGAATCAGTGTATATCACATCTCTGGCTTGGATTATGGTTGGAAATGGTCCAGTGCCTGCCAAACCTCATCTCTCACTGAATATAACACCATCTAATACATGCCAACATTTTCATCAATATTAGTGTCACCGCAAAGTGCTATTAAAATAGAAGTGGTTTCATACATTATTTATCTGCAACGTGTCTACTGAGTCATTCTTTTGCTGGAGAGCTGTCTCCTTGGCATTTATAAACTTGGTAACAAATCTGCAGCTCACTGGATTCCTATCTTCAGGCTGTGACAGGGGAGAGGAGGCTCCATGGACTGTTTGGGCTGAAAGTAGTAGTTGTATCTCTTCTGTCAGCCTGGAACACATTTATTAAGTGTCTCGTTGCAGGTGATCTGAACTAGGGGCTACGCAATGGAGATTCTGAGAATGATTGGCTGTAACCCACTTTCTTTTAGTTAGAGGGGGTTCTAAAAGGATACATTATTTATTAGTGATTTTCAGTTGTGATTATTTTAAAATCAGAAATTCAAAATGACAATTCTAATCAGTGGGAATACATTAATGAATAAAATAGTCATTACTGTCTTCATGGAATTGATGTTCTAGTAAAGGGGAGATTTCATATATAAAACTAGATTTCTGGCTGTTTGAAGTACCAAAAGAAGTGACAACTCTGGGCTGCCTTTTTTTCATGACAACTATCACCTGGATCCAGGAAGCCACTTTATTTATTTATTTATTTATTTATTTATTTATTTATTGAGATGGATTCTTGCTCTGTTGCCCAGGCTGGAGTGCAGTAGCATGATCTCGGCTCACCGCAACCTCCGCTTCCCTGGTTCAAGTGATTCTGCTGCCTTAGCCTTCCGAGTAGCTGGGATCACAGGCATACACCACCATGCCCGGCTAATTTTTGTGTTTTTCATAGAGATGGGGTTTCACCATGTTGGCCAGGGTGGTCTTAAACTGACCTCAGGTGATCCACCCATCTTGGCCTCCCAAAGCGCTGGGGTTACAGGCGTGAGCCACCACACTCGGCAGGTGGAGCCACTTTTAGATGGGGTATGAGAACTGTCATTTGTCACACTCCTCATCACTCCTATTGTCTCATTTGATCCACATGGAATCTCAATGGAGTAGATACCACTAATATTATTATTATTATTATTACCATTGTTACTGCCACTTGCAGACAAAGAAACTGAGGCTCAAAGAGGTGAAGTGACTGGCCAAGGTTTTCTAACTGTAGAAGGTGGAGTGTGATATGAACCCACTTCTATGCAACTTCAGAGGCTGAAGTCTTTGCCACTATGCAGAGTGGTAATTCAGGAGGCAAGAACACAAAAATATCACTAAGCAAAAACATTCAACCCATATAAGATCAAATTAGAGCACTGTATCAGCAGGAAACAGATGGCATCCTCAAATTAGGATAACTCAAGCAGAGTTTCATAAAGAAACTATTTACAAAGGCGTGGGCAGAGTGTAGGGAAACTGCAAGGCATAGTGCAGAACCCTAGATTAGTAATAGTAAGGCTCCATTACCACTCCTAAGCCTTTAGGGGCAGATGAGGGGGTGGGTTACTGAAACTGGGGAGACAGAATTGTGGGGAGGACTGCCTTATTTGAGCTAACATCTTTTGCAGTGAAAAGCAGCCAGCACTTGGGGACTCCACAGGGAGAGAACTTGGAGAATAAATACCCCAAGCTCATGCTCCAAGTTGTCTCTACTACTTCCCTTTCATCTCCTGCCAATTGGAAGTCAGAGGGCAACGAGCCTTTGATGCCTTCCTACAGGTCAGCCTCTGGGAGCACAAAGTAGGGCAGAGAAGAGTGGAGAATGGCCCAGGGGACAAACTGGACATCCAGCACAAGGCGCAAGTCCAAGTCAGGAAGAGCACGCTAGGGGACGAGGGAGAGTGGGGAATCAGAATATACCACCTCAAAATATGCTTCTGTAGCAGAAGGATTATTTTGAGCTGAAGGCATTTGAGATTCAACAGATGCAGAAAGACGCTTTCCCTAAGCATCCCTTGTCTGACTAAAAGCAGAAACTTCTGAGAAACGAGGACTGCCATAAATCCCTTTTCCTGGGGAAGTTTTATGGCCTTGAAGGAGATGGAAAGCTGCACGGAAACGGACCTGCATAAACAAACTTCACAAAGATAGCTCTTACCTTCCTTGAGTTTTCCCCCTGTATTTACCTCCTACAGTTTTGGGAAGCCTAAAACCCAAGCCCCCTTTCCCATGTCTTGTCACATGTTTACAAATGTATCATCCTTTGTTGCAATGATTTAAAATCCTCCAAGCCTTGTCACTTTTTTGGGCATGTTTCCTCTAGTTTATGAACTACCTCCACAGGCCACATAAACTTATAAAATCACACAAAGTTTGTATGCTCCCCTCACCTCCCGTTGATCTGTCTTTTGACAGTTTACTTTGCAGGCGCGGGCACTCAGCCTCCAAAGGTAGAGGAAACTTCCTCCCTTTTACAGCAGTGATGATGAGCAGGGGAAGAAAAAAAGATAAGGATGAGTCCAGCTTTGATGGGGCTGGGAAAGCATCTCCTTTTCCTTCTCACTCTTTCTAACTCTCAGTCCTGTGAGGCCACCTCGTCTACCAGAAAAATCATCGATTCCACATCGGAGATTTCTCGAGTTTGCAACACAGGACTCGGTACCTCTGTTTGATGACTTTTCAGATGGACAGATGGTTGAACTATGCAGGCTGGTGTCTTCCATTTTTTGAGGAATGGTAGAGGGCATTAAACTCTACCTTCAGAAAGCGATGTTGTAAAACCTCCAAGACAGGTCTACCTGTTTTTCAAGTTCTCTAAAATCGATTCAGCCCAATCCTTGTCAAATACCATATATCCTGCTAAACTGAGCTATATATTACCCACCACCAAAAACCATTTACTTGCTTACTTTCAGAATTTGCCATTTCTGAAACCAACTGGACCATGGCTTTAGATCTTTAGGGAAGTAGGTTTTCATCAGTGTATTTCAATCATCTTTACAGTGACATTTCCCACAGCCCACCCTAGAGACAGAATATCACTGTCAGCATAAGTAACAGTAACAAATACAGGATCAGTTTAGTTAACACTTTAACAATTCAAATTGTCTATAAACCTAGTGTTCCTGGTTCAGAAACAGTGTGCTTCTGAGAATATATAGGGTGAGAGGACAGAGGCACGTAGCACTGTTGGAAAAGAACATTCACAAGAGGCTGGCATCATAGTTAATTTAGGAATTAGTTGTGACACCATTGTTTATGTCTCCATGAGCGTTTCACTTTCTCTCTTTCTCTCTCTCTTTCTCTCTCTCTCCCCCCTCTCTCCCTCTCTCTCTCCCCTCTCTCTCCCCTCTCTCTCCCTCTCTTTCTCTCTCTCTCCCCCCTCTCCTCCCTCTCTCTCCCTCTCTTCTCTCTCATCTCCCTCATCTCCCTCTCTCTCTCTCCACCTCCTCTCTCTCTCTCACTCTCTCCTCTCTCCTCTTTCTCTCCCTCTCTTCTCTTCTCTCTCTTTTCTTTCTTTCTTTCTTTCTTTCTTTTTCTTTCTTTCTTTCTTTCTCTTTTTCTTCTTTTTTTTCTTTCTTTCTTTCTTTCTTTCTTTCTTTCTTTTTCTTTCTTTCTTTCTTTCTCTTTTTCTTCTTCTTTCCCTTTCTTTCTTTCTTTCTTTCTTTCTTTCTTTCTTTCTTTCTTTCTTTCTTTCTTTCTTTCTCTCTCTCTCTCTCTCTCTCTCTCTCTCTCTCCCTCTCCCTCTCCCTCCCTCTCTCTCCCTCTCCCTCTCCCTCTCCCTCCCTTCCTTTCTCCCTCCCTCCCTCCCTCCCTCCCCCCCGTTCTCTTTCGATGGAGTCTTGCTCTGTCTCCCAAGCTGGAGTGCAGTGGCACGATCTTGGCTCTCTGCAACCTCCGCCTCCTGGGTTCCAGTGATTCTCATGCCTCAGCTTCCCAAGTAGCTGGGACTACAGGCGCGTGCCACCATGCCTGGCTAATTTTTTGTGTTTTTCGTAGAGACGGGGTTTCACCATGTTGGCCAGGCTGGTCTCATACTCCTAACCTCAAGTGATCCGTCTGCCTTGGCCTCCCAAAGTGCTGGAATTATAGGTGTAAGCCACTGCCCCTGGCCCCATTCTTTTTCCTAGATAATGGAACCCCAATATTGTTCAGACAGTAGGCAAGCCATGTGCCTCAAAGGAAACTGAGCTTCCCAGCCCTGGAGATCAAATTGTTTGTCCCATCCAGGTTTGGTGCCCTCACTCTTCACCAGTGCTTGCATTAGCAGGACATGTGATGCAGTTCTGACCAGTAGGCTGTGGGAAGTCTTCTGGGGCTGTCTCTAGCACAGTGGTTCCCCCTTACCCACGGGAGAGACATTCCAAGACTCCCACTGGAAGCCTGAAACCGAGAATAGTATTGAAACAGACTGCCATCAGTCAGAACACGTTTCTGTTAACAAATGTAATGCCTTTTCCAACTTAACTAAGCACTTATCACACACTGTGGCTGTAAATTTTGCAATCTGAGGTGTGACAGTAAAACTAGCATGAATTTCTTTTTCCTTCCTCACAATTTCACAGGTAGAAGATTGGTTCATACTGTAGATATTAGCAGCATCAGCAAACAATTTCATTGCTTATTGAGAACTTTCACCTTTTCACATAAAAGAAGCATTTTAGGCTTCCCTAGCATATTTAAATTGCCACCACTACTCCTCTTGTTCTTTGGGGCCATTATTAAGTAAAATAAGGGTTACTTGAACCCAAGCACTGGGATACAGATACTGTGACAGTAGATCTGATAACAAGATCTGACTAAGTGATTAGTGGGTGGGTAGCATAGACAGTGTGGAGATGCTGGATAAAGGGGTGATTCGCATCCCAGGTGGGATAGTGTGGGACGATGCAGGATTTCATCACGCCATTCAGAACAATGTGTGATTGAAAACTTATAAATTGTTTATCTCTGGAATTTTCCATTTAGTATTTTTGGGCCCTGGGTGACCACAGGTAACTGAAACCGAGGAAAGCAACACTGTGGAAGAGGGGAGATCATTGTATAGGTTTTTCTTGCTGCTAGGAAGAGTCGCATAGGAAGAAATAGTTGCCTCTTTTTCTGCTGGACATTATCGTAGCAGCTTGTGGTATTTTGAACTGTGGCAACTAGGAAACGATGGACAGGGAGCTAGATCTCCTGTTGAAAATGGGAGAGTGCAAAGATGCCATTTGACACCCACGAACCACTGAGTTCACCAACCCAAGTTCTATCCTTCCTCAGGTCTTCTAATGTGAGACAATAGGTTTCTCATTGCTGGAGTGGTAGACACAGGGGCCCAGATCCTGATGTGCCATACAAAGGCATGAAATTCAGGAGTCAGAGGGGAAGGAGAAGGGTAACTAATAATTTTAGCAGATTGTTTTTCTATTTTTTTGATTAAAAAATATGCAAATGTAAAAATTCAATCAAGATGGAAGTGTTAGGAATGGGAACTGAACTCTCCTGTAATTCTCCACCTCCTACCTGTATATAAATGTAATGTTAAAAAAATAAGATCAGAGTAGACATAGCTAACAGTAAAGCTCAGTTCTTTGTGCAAATACATGTCAGTCTGCCCCATTTTTTAAAATAATATCTATAATATTCCAAAGTATAGATATACTGTAATTTTTTCAATCTAATACACGTGGTACTTTAAAAAACTTTCCTCCAGATCGGCACGGTGGCTAATGCCTGTAATCTCAGCATTCGGGGAGGCTGAGGCAGGAGGATCACTTGAGGTCAGGAGTTCAAGACCAGCCTGGGCAGCAGAGTGAAACCCTATATCTGTAAAAAATTAACAAAAATTAACTGGGCATGGTGGGGCAAGCCTATAGTCCCAGGTACTTGGGAAACATGAGCCCTGGAGGTGGAATCTGTAGTAAGCTGTGATCATGCTACTCTACTCCAGCCTGGGCAACAGAATGAGACTCTGTCTCAAAACAAACAAACAAACAAACGAACAAACACTGTGATCCATCCATGAGTAAATATGTTCATGAGCCCTCAATCTCTCCCTTCAGTTATTTTCAGCAAATCTCAATGTCATTCAGAGAACCGTGCTCAGGGAGCAGCTATGTTGCACAGTGGACGGGACACAGGCATTTGGGGTCAGGCAGATTGGGGCTGGGATTCAGCCCTCCCACATACTAGCTGTGTTATCGTGGAAAGTGATTAAACCTCTTATGTCTCAGTCATCTCATCCCTTAAACACAGATAATAAAACCTTCCTCTTAATGTTGTTGTAAGAGTTAGAAATAACATATTAAAGTATCCTTTACCCACAATAGTTGTTCAATGAACAACACCTATTGTTTTAGGAAAGGAGCTGCCTTCATGAAATAGTTTAACTATTAACTAGTTAAATAGTTTAACTATCTCTGGTTATTCTCACCGTGAACACAGTGGACAAATATGCATGTGTACTTGTTAGTCTAAGATAATTACTTTTTTTCTTCTTTTTTTTTTTTTTAAAGACAGAGTTTGACTGTATTGCCCAGGCACCCAGGCTGGTCTCAAATGCCCAGGCTCAAGTGATCCTCTAGCTCCAGCTTCCTGAATGGCTGGGATTACAGGCACGAACCAGTGTGCCCAGCAAAAATAATTCCTTGAAATTATTGAGCAGTTGTTCCCTAAATGGTGCAAGGTAGTACATGCAAACCAATCATCTAAATTCATCGTTGTGAATCCTGTAAAGAAGATAAATATTTAATCCCCATTTCATGGACAGATGTCTGCAGAGTTTGAGCAATTTATCAAATAGGCCAGAAAAAGACATTATTCATAGTAAGAAGATCTCAATAGGCTGGAATGATGAGTCAAATTAAACAAGGTGAACTGTTTTAAGTAAAAATGTAAAACTTATCATTTAGTTATGTTTCTTTTTTTGCATGATGCAGAATGGGAGAAATGTCACTTAATAGCAGGTATAAAAAAGGCTTAAGAGTTTTAGGTGGCTGAAGTTCAGTGTGAAGCCATAGTGTGATCTAGCTGTCTAAACAAGCAAATATAATCTTTGTCCTCATAAAGACAAGTAAGAAACTTGTCAAAATGAGGAAGATAATAACTCCACTTGGTTTGCCCTTGTTAGAGCACATGCTGTAACAGTGGGGATGGCAAGTAACTGGCATGTGGGCTGAGGATTGTTGCTTGAATGCCCATGACAGATACCACTAATTAACCATATTCTACTGGGTTTAGATGTAGTCTCTGAACCTTTATCAACACAGTCTTTAAGGAAGCCAATAGTTCTTGAATGAAGTTGGCATGCAAGATGAAACCTACAGGTAACCAATGGACTGTAGGCTATTCTTACCATCTCCTTCCAAGTGGGCAGCTAGTGCTTATATCATGAATTCCAACCTTTTACCAGCCACAAAAGATTGAATAGGACCCAAGGGTTGTCAGTCAGCAGGCTACTTTGAAGAGCTTTATTTAAACTGAAACAACCTTACCTCACTCTGATTCCCTCTTTGGGGAGTTTGAACTTGGGAAAAGAAGGCATATCAGAAGGTTGGCGGCAGGCCTTGAAGCTGAACTCTTAATGGGGACCATGCT
Source organism: Rhinopithecus bieti (assembly GCF_001698545.2). NCBI lineage: Eukaryota > Metazoa > Chordata > Mammalia > Primates > Cercopithecidae > Rhinopithecus > Rhinopithecus bieti. The sequence goes on from NW_016808195.1 coordinate 1,267,104, forward strand.
ATGGTAGAGGCCATATGGAGACCATGCTATTGTAGAGGCCAAAAGGGAGCAGAAGGAAATCAGAAAACAGAAACAAGAATGAGGAAGCAGAAGCTATGAGGTAGAGAAAATCTACAAACGGAGAGGGGATATGGAATTGGTTGGTAGCAGCAGAAATAGTAGATGAGGCGGAGAGAACTGAGGATGAACAGAGCCCCACTGCTAAGGGACTAACAAGAGCTCTTGTCCTCTGGGTAGAGATCCAGGTGTACTGCTGTCTCTACTCCTTCCTAGAGGCCTCATTTGCCTGGGGTCCAATCAACCTGGCCATGAATTTGAGGTTCTTTTTTTTTTCTTACATCCACTATAACCTCCTCCTATTGCTTGAGGTAGCCTGAGGAAAATCTTTGTTCCTTGTCATCAAAAATGTCTACTCAAGATTCCTTGTCTAGTTTTGGGTGTCATATTGGTGAACTGGAGCAGGTCCCCAGGAGAGAGATTAGAAGCCTGGGAGCTCTCACACAGAGTTTTCAAAGGGATGAGGAGTACTTGCCAAAAACAGTGGTCCTTAGAGTGTAATCACCAAGCAGCAGCAGCGGCATCTTAGAGATGTAAATTTCTGGGCCCACCCTGGACCTGTAGAAATTCTGGGGGTAGGGCCCTGGACTACATGGTTTAACAAGACCTCCACGTCTGATGCATGCTTAAGTTTGAGAGCCACTGGTCTAGAGAAGAGAAGACCCAGGCAGATTATGAGGATGATCTCCAGTTATTTGAAGGAGTCAGGAGAAGGAGGTGTGATATGAGATCCTGGAGGGCAGCACCAGAACCTTTGGCTGGAAAAAATGGGAGACAGGTTTTAGGACAATAGAAAGACTTCACAAACAGTTAAGGCTGGTTTGAGAAAGATTTGTGCCTGGTGGGTAGTGAGCTGCTTGTTTCTGGGGGAGTTTAAGGAAGGATTGCATGACCAACAGTTGGTAGATATTGCAGAGGTCTGTGAAGTACACAGGAGAAGAGGAAACTGAAAGAGGAAGCGTGTGTTAGGAAGGCTCTGCAAATCAGGAACAGCAATCGAGGACTGGCATCCAACATCTCTCATCACTATGGTAACAGTGGGGGTGGGGGTGGTAACAAGCTAATTGTGTTTATAAACCTCAGCTGGGCCTTGTTTCTGGGCACTTTCTTGAGTTATAGCTGAATCCAGGATCCTGGTCTCTGCTGTACAACAAATCCTAACTCCTGGGACCAGGATCCCATTTTGAAATTGCTTATATTTCTATCTCTAGATTCTACCTGCTCATTAAACTTTCTTGAGTTGGGTAAAAATTCCAATATGGGGAAACAGGTGGAGGAAATCTGATGATCAACCCAAACACCTCAGGACAGGAAGCTGTATCTAGAGTAATGAATACTAACATCAAACCTACACATTGCATTTGGTGGGTAAAAGTGTGAGCTATAGAAACAGAAGGCTGGATATCATCAACTGAAGAATGAGGAGGTTCATAAATTTGGAAAGGAGAGCTTTATTTCTCATAAAGGATTGCAGCCTGCAGGGTTGCCATTCTGACAGGGTGAGAAGCATAGCCTCTGGTCAGAAGCCCAAAACAGATACTCTGAGAGTGTTGCAAATGGAATAGAAATTTATGCTGAGCAGAGTGGTCAAATACACATATTCAATAAACTATCAGAGGAATCATGAATATTTATGAAGGAGAAACATGCACATGTGCAATTGAGCTTCATCCCCCTCCATGGGTCCCATGTATAAAAAATGACGGTGTTAGCATGATCTAAGGGTGGAGTTTTTGGCCCTTTGACATCAAAAGGTGAAGCAGACAGGAAAACCCTTATTGCGCATTCCTTGTAGATTGGCCAGAACCACTCTGTGGTTGGTGGTCTCTTAACAGGCAAAAAGGAGAGGCAGCGTTAGGTGGTAGGCTGATACCAGTGGTGGAGTGTTTTGAAAGGGCTGCTTTCTTTTAAAATATTTTAAATTTTTTAAAAAATTTTGATAGGTTTTTGGGGAACCAGTGGTGTTTGGTTACGTGAATAAGTTCTTTAGTGGTGATTTGTGAGATTTTGGTGCACCCATCACCAAGCAGTGTACCCTGTACCAAATGTATAGTCTTTTATCCTTCGCCACCCTACCCTCTCCCCTGAGTCCCCAAAGTCCAATGTATCATTCTTTTTTTTTTGAGTTGGAGTCTCACTCTGTCGCCCAGGCTGGAGTACAGCGGCATGATCTTGGCTCACTGCAAGCTCTGCCTCCTGGGTTCAGGCCATTCTCCTGCCTCAGCCTCCCGAGTAGCTGGGATTACAGGCGCCTGCAACCACGCCCGGCTAATTTTTTGTATTTTTAGTAGTGACGGGGTTTCACCGTGTTAGCCAGGACAGTCTCGATCTCCTGACCTCGTGATCCGCCCACCTCAGCCTCCCAAAGTGCTGGGATTACAGGTGTGAGCCACCGTGCCCGGCCCAATGTATCATTCTTATGACTTTTGTTCTCATAACTTAGCTCCCATATATGAGTGGGAACATACAATGTTTGGTTTTCCATTCCTGAGTTACTTCACTTCATCCAGGTTGCTGCAAGTGCCATTATTTCATTCCTTTTATGGCTGAGTTGTATTCCATGGTGTGTGTGTGTGGGTATACACACACCATATTTTCTTTGTCCACTTCTTGTTGGTTGATGGGCATTTGGGCTGGTTTCATATTTTTGCAATTGCAAATCATGCTGCTGTAAATATGCATGTGAAAGTATCTTTTTCATATAATGACTTCTTTTCCTCTAGATAGATACCCAGTAGTGGGATTGCTGGATCAAATGGTAGTTCTACTTTTAGTTCTTTAAGGATTCTCCACACTGTTTTCCACAGTGGTTGTACTAGTTTACTTTCCCACCAACAGTGTAAAAGTGTTCCCTTTTCACTGCATCCACACCAACATCTATTCTTTTTCTGATTTTTTGATTATGGCCATTCTTGCAAGACTGAGGAGGTATCCCACTGTGGTTTTGATTTGCATTTCCCTGATCATTAGTGACATTGAGCATTTTTCCATATGCTTCTTGGCCATTTGTATATCTTCTTTTGAAGATATTCATGTCCTCAGCCCACTTTTTAATGGGATTGTTTTTTTCTTGTTAATTTGTTTGAATTTGTATCAGTCTAATTTCACGCTGCTGATAAAGACATACCTGAGACTGGGAGGAAAGAGGTTTAATTGGTTACAGTTCCACATGGCTGGGGAGGCCTTAGAATCATGGTGGGAGGTGAAAGGCACTTCTTACATGGTGGCAGCAAGAGAAAAATGGGGAAGAAGCAAAAGTGGAAACCCCTGATAAACCCATCAGATCTCATGAGACTTATTCACTATCATGAGAATAGCACGGGAAAGACCAGCCCCAGTGATTCAATTACCTCTCCCTGGATCGCTCTCACAACACGTGGGAATTCTGGGAGATACAATTCAAGTTGAGATTTGAATGGGGATACAGCCAAACCATATAAGAGTTCTTTGTAGATTCAGGATATTAGTCCTTTGTTGGATGTATAGATTATGATTTTCTCCCACTCTGTGGGTTGTCTGTTAGTTCTGCTGATTATTTCTTTTGTTGTGTAGAAGCTCTTTAGTTTAATTAAGTCCTATCTATTTATCTTTGTTTTTATTGCATTTGCTTTTGGGTTCTTGGTCATGAAATCTGAAAGGGCTACTTTCTGTTAAGCCCTTAGGGAAGAAAGGCTAAAGATGGTTAATGAGGGAGGGGGTATAACGATGAGTATCTGAGTCTCCTATCCTGTCATGGCTGAGAACTCAGTCTTCAAGTTTACTCTGGGATCCCCTTGGCCAAGAGATGGTCCATTCAGTCAGTTGGGGGGGAGGGGCTTTGAATTTTTATTTTTAGTTTATGATATATAGTTGCATGATCTTGAGCAAGTTGCTTTTCTCTGCCTTATTTTCCTTGTCTCTTGAGATGAGACTCACATTAGTGCTACCTTAGAGGACTGTTTTTGGATTGAGACAATAGCACTGTGTCCATTACATGTTAAGCACTCAACATATTTAAACTATTATCATTGCTATCGTTGTTTCATCTCAATGAACTTCTAAAGTACCTCTAAGGACAGTATGATAGGTATTGTTAACCCCATTTTACAGCCTCAGAAACTGAGGCAAAGGATATTTAAGACTCAGTATGACATCATACTGCTTCACTATTACTGGCCGGATAAAACTAGGACTTAGTTTTCCTAACTTCATGTGGACTGGACAAGGGACAGGTTCTGTATGTGTGTTCTAGAAAGGAGGGACAGAATTTATATTTTGAAAAGGCAATATAAGCACATAAGTAAAATTCTACAAAAAGGTGTGTGGTGGAAAATAAACCTCCTTTCTATCCCTCTCATATCCAGTTCTTTGATCCCTTTCTGTTGACAGATCCTGTGCATCTTTCAGGAGCTGTTTCATGCGTACACAAGCCTAGTGTGTGTGTGTGTATATCCCAGGAGACTGTTTCTACAAAAGGCCCCTTCCTGCTCCTGTCCCTGATCCAGGGGTGTGTGTGTGTGTGGAGTGTAAGGGGTATGTGTGCCATGTATGTGTGTGGGGTGTGAAGGGTGTGTGTATTAGGTGTATGTGTGTGGGGTGTGAGGGGTGTGTGTGTGTGGAGTCTGTGTGTGTGTGTGGGGTGTGAGGGGTGTGTGTGTGTGAGGGATGTGTGTACGCATGTGTGTGGGGTGTGAAGGTGTGTGTGGGGTGTGAGGGGTGTGTGCGCACACGTGTGTGTATGGTGTCGTGTGTGTGAGGTATAACGTTGGTGTGTGTGGTGTATGAGTGTGTGGGAATGTAAGGGGGTGTGTGTGGGTGTGGTGTGTATGTGTGTGTGAAGTGTGAGAGGTGTATGTGTATGTGTGTGAAGGTGTGTGTATTGTGTGGTATGTGGGGGTGTGTGTGACGTGTGTGTGTATTTGTGTGGTGTGTGTGTGGGGTGTGAGGGGTGTATATGTGTGGGTGTAAGGTATGTGTGTGGTGTATGTGTGTGGGGTGTGAGGGTGTTGTGTTAAGGTATATGTGGTGTGGGGGTGAGGGGTATATGGTGTGTGGTGTATGTGTGTGAGGGTGTCCTGTGTGTGTGGGGTGTGAGGGGTGTATATTGGGTGTGTGTGTGGTGTATTTGTGTATGGGTTGTGATGTGAGGGGTGGGTGTTGTGTGTGAAGGGTGTTGTGTATAATGTGCATGGTATGTGTGAGGGGAGTGTGTGTGGTTTATGTGTGTGTGGTGTGTGGTGTGGTGTGTGGTGTGTGAGGGGTGTGTATGTGTGGTGTCTGGTGTGTGTGTGTGGTGTCTGTGTGGTGTGGGGTTGTGAGGGGTATATTGGTGTGTGTTGTGTGGTGTATTTGTGTAGGGTGTGAGGGGTTGTGTGGTGGTGTGTGTGGAGGGTGTCTTGTGTATATGTGCATGGGTGGTGTGTGAGGGGAGTGTGTGTGTGTGGTTTATGTTGTGTGTGGTGTGTGTGTGTGTGTGTGGTATGTGTGTGAGGGGGGTGGTGTATGTGGTGGTGTCTGTGTGGTGGGGTGTCTGTATGTGTGGGATGTGTGGGCTGTTGTATGTGTAATGTTGGATGGTGTATTGTGTGTGTATGTGAGGGGTGTTGTTGTGGTGTCTGTGTGTGTGTGGTGTCTGTAATGTTGGGGTGTGAGGGGTTATGTGGGGTGTGTGTGTGGTGGTATTTGTGTATGGGGTGTGAGGGTGTGTGTGGTGTGTGTGAGGGGTGTCTGTGTATATGTGCATGGGTGTGTGTAGGGGAGTGTGTGTGTGTGGTTATGGTGTGTGGTGTTGTTGGTGTATGTGTGTGAGGGGGGTGTGTATGTGTGGTGTCTGTGGTGGTGTGGGGTGTCCTGTATGTGTGGATGTGTGGCTGTATGTATGTGTATGTGTGATGGGTGGTATGTGTGTGGTGTATGTGAGGGGTGTGTGTGTGTTGGTGTCTGTTTGTGTGTGGTGGTCTGTATGTGTGGGTGTGAGGGGTTGTATGGTGGGTGTTGTGGTGGTGTATTTGTGTGGGTGTGAGGGGTGTTGGTGGTGTGTGTGAGGGTGTCTGTGTATATGTGCCATGGGTTGGTGTGTGAGGGGAGTGGGTGTGTGTGTGGTTTATGTGTGTGTGGTGTATATGTGTTGGGGTGTGTGTATGGGTGTGGTGGGTGTGTGGGTGGGGTGTGTGTGTGGGGTATGTATGGGTGTGTGTGTGGGCTGTGAGGGGTATATGTGTGTGTATGTGTGTGTGGGGCATGTGTGGCAGGCCCAGGCCAGTGCTGTTTCCCTGCTTTCTCAGATCTTTTTCTCAGAAACTTGGAGTTCCTGACTCTGTGTGAGAAGTCACAGGTGGGTGGCGGGGTGGTGTGAACACTGGGCCACTGTCCCTTCTCTTTCCCTGGCTTTTATCTCCTTCTTAAGATGCTGTCATTTCCCCGGTAGCCCTGACCTTCCTGGGAATACTGATGGGGAATCCCAGGTCCCAAGCTGCCGACTATCAGGCCTGGAGCACAGGACAGGTCCCAGGGGTGCAGGTCACAGGCCCAGGGACCCTGTCTCTTTGGCTCTTCCCTTCTCTCCTGGCGCCTCTGCTCACCTGGTTTCTGGGGAAATGTCAGATGTGTTTAGCTTCAGTAATCCTGCCACTTTCCCAGCCATGAGGAAAAATCTTTGTGTTTATTATTATTATTACTATTATTATTTAACATCTAGAAACTTTCCCCTGACAAACAGAGAGTGGCCTTGGCTGCCTGCCACCTTGGCCAGGAGCTAAGGGACAGGGCAGGCTAAGAACACAAGTCCTTTTTGGGGTCTGCTTGGACAGCAGTGAAGGCAGTGGAGAAGAGACCACCTCCTGTCAGAGCCAGTCCCCACAAGCGTGTAGGCATCACAGCAGAGTTCTGGGCTCCCCGACTGCTGGTTCCTCCGGTTTCCACCTCTGGTCTCCCTCTTTCCTGGCCTGGGGATGTAGAAGGGTGCAGGGTGAACGACTTGGTCTTCTACTGCATGGATTCTCTGAGCTGCCCCAGCAGGACTGTGACTCTCTGAAGCCTGAAACGATTTGAACAGCGCCCGTCAGGCAGCTCCTCACTGGCTGATGTTGGCTTGAATCTGTCAGTCATAGAGAACTCAGCACTTCCTGAATCTCTCCATTTCAGTCTTGGATGGTTCTAGAGAGAGGAGCAGAACTGGACTATGCGGCTAGGGCTATGTGAATTGACAGGTTCTGGTCTTTGAACCGCAAATTCCTCTTTCACTTAAAAATCCTTTGGGCTCTTGCCCTTTGTGTCTCTAGCTCTTCGGACATTTTTCTTAGGGACAGGTTTCCAGTGTCCCGTCTAACACTTGGGTGAGCTGGGCCCGTTGTTCGTGGGAAGGGGTGTAAGTGTAGGGGAAATCCATTTGTCATAAGAGAGAATCAGGTAGGGGAGGGACAAGGTGACTTCTCAGTTTCTGTTCTTATGCATCTGGGCTCCCACCTTCCCTCATTCTATGAAGAACCTGGAGAGTCCGTTATTCTTGGACCTTTTCCTCAGTGCAAGGAAAACAAGTTGGAGACGTGACAGTGTCCTGGGATGAGCCCAGCAGCTTTCTTCCCTTTCTCACTCAGCCTCTGCCTCTCTCCCCACAACTGTTTCCTGCCTGGGGCGGTACAGCCAGCAGCCAGTGCGCCTGAGCCCTGTTATTTAAAATTCAGCCGTCACCATGGCAACCTGCATCCTGCTCCATTTCAACCAGAGATACAAAGAAGCAGTGAAAGGGAAAGTTTAATAATGTTTTCTTTTCGTTTTCTTTTTTCTTTTTTTTTATGAATCTCATTGACTGTTCATCTTTTGGGAAATAGAAATGTTCCATTTTACTGGCATTATCAAAATGTCATTCATTTTCATGCCCCGTGGCTTCTGGAGGGTCAAAGTCATCACTTGCTTTCTAGGGCTGCTGCTGTCACCCCGTTTCCCCCTTCAGAATGGATGATGAGTGTTATTCCACATTTAGGCTTTTCAAAAGATTTGGGGTTGGACTAACTCTAGTGTTTATGGCTTTATTCTCCCTTCCATTTCCCTAGTATCAAATCTCAGAGTCACGGCAAGATAAAAAAAGCTAGAAGAGTCCTTAAAGCTCACTGACTCTGCGGTGCCATTTTTGTTTCAGTGTGTGGAGTACCTCTTCCCCAGCATTCTGAGAGTGCTTCCTCATTACTGTCATGGAGCTTGGCCTCTGGGTGGTGTTCCTGTGATTCACGTGGAGCCAAGAATTTCCCCTAACCACTGTGATTGGCTCATGTGGTCCAAAGGCATGGCTGAGCTGCAGTTCTGGGTCTGAGAGAGAGCCCCTTTACTTTTCTGCTGAGGGGAGGAAAGCCTTGAGCTGCCAGAGACCCTCACAGAGAAGGAACTTGCCTACAAGTGGAGTGAACACAAAAGGAAGCAGAGCTGATGGATGGAGAAGAGAAACCAGGATTGCATGACGTTGCTTGATATCTTAGATCGAGTCAACCCTGAATCCATGGCTTTGCAGTTTCATGAGCAATATATTCCATTTTTTTTTTTTACTTTAAGCCGGCTTCAGCTGGGGTTTCTGACACCAGAAAACCATGACTTTGATGTTACATACCTCAAGTTCCTTCTTTTACAAATGAAAGCATGGAGACCCAGTGCAGGAATGTAGCATCCAAGGTCACACAGAGAGGCAGCTCTGAAGGTCAGGTCTCCTGATGTCCTCAAAGCCTTTCAATCTGCCTGTCCTTTGGTCCTCTGTTTTCAGGCAGATTCTGTTACCTTTGCAGGGACAAAAGCTGAGCCTATGGATGCTCATGATCAAAAAGTGTAATTATGGTAAAGACCCTTGCTCAACTACTCACCCCAGGGTGATGGTGGGCATTTGGTGTGATGTCCAAGGAAAGTGTCCACCCTCGGCTTGTACAAGGAAAGCACTCACAGTTGGCTCTGCATAGCCCTGTGGACAGACCTTAGGTACAATTTGCCTGTTTTCTCCATTGAGACAAGATCTGTTTGTTCAGTCTGCGAACAAATGTCACACATTCAACCAACACTTACAATTTTATTAATTTCATTGAACAGCATTAATTGAGGGCCTCCTATGTGCTAATCACTGTTTTGGGGGCACAGATTCAATGGTCAATAAGGGAGACTTAGTGCCTAACCTCATGGAACTTATATAATTTACTGTGGACATGAAAATAACCAGAGATACATAAAACTAAGGACTGTGAAAAAGTCTTATGCTGGGAAAGTTCCCCATACCATGAGAGCATCAGACGAGGGCCCATCTCATTTTCAGAGTTGGAGGGAGCCTTGAGCTGAGACGGGCAGAAGGAGCAGGAGTTAACTGAGCAAAGGGAGGTGGGGTTGGGGACTAGGGGACTGACCCTTCAAAGCTGGGAAAAGGGGAAGGCGGGACTTTGAATTAATTCATGCCAGTGTTGGCAGGGGGCACCATCTGCCAATATCCGTCTCTTTTGCCACTTTAAGTCTTTCTGTTCCTGCCCTATAGGTTCCCTGAGCCCCCTTATTCCCATGACTCCCTAGGTCAGTTGTATAATCTATTTTCCAACCCAGGAACTTGGATGCCTAAGTTAAGATCTGTTTCGGGCTAAAGACTAGATAGTCGCGTTTTTGTGTGTGTGAGATTAAACATCATTCCCATGATAACGAGGTCTGCTTTTAAAGAGAAAGATGTGGATTGCCTTTATCCTTCCTGAAAAGTGCTATCTTCTAGAATCTAACTTCCGTTTGATTTGTCGTCTGCTGGTGAATGTGACTGTAGTAAAGTTTATTGCCACTAGAGGGCAGGAACACCAAGGCAAAGGACTGAGAAGCGTGAGACCAGGGCTATGAAGTCTGCAGGCACACCCAGATAACCCGATAGGGTTTGCACTGGTGTGGGACGTGTCAAGTTCCAAGCCCAAACTCTGCGTGCCTCAATTCAGATGCATCATCTACACACTCAGATGATTTCATTCTGCACGTTGTAATCACTGTAGATGCTAGTGCCAGAAAAGAAAGAATAAAAAAGGGCTTTTGATGGGGGAGGTTCCTGCTGTTTATAAAACAATAAAATCACGTCTTGGGTTTCACATTAAAGAGTCCTTTAAAATGTTTCCAGGAGTCAGAGGGCCCCAGTGTTGGTTGTCAATGTGCTGTGTGACCTTGCTTAAGAAATGAAACTCCTCTGGGCCTAAATTATCCCTTCGTAAAAGGATAACATGGTGATGTGAAGACTCTTCTGATTCAAAGAAGAGGAGTGGTAAAGATGATTGAGACTGGAGAACTGCCATTTAGATGCCTATTTGTGATTTGTGTGATTTCTAATTCTGGGGGCTCTTCATACTGAGGGAGCTTTATTTTCCTGACTCATATACCTTTTTTTTTTTAATTTTTATTTTTTATTTCAGCAGTTGAATATACTTTAACAGAAAGGAATGAAGAGCTAAGGGTGGAATTTTGGCAGGTGGTGAAGAAGGTACTGTTGGTTCTTTCAAATCATACCATGACAGTCAGTATTCTCTTTGCCTTTAATGGGGATGAGACTGATTTGGGAGACTTGGTGAATATCCGTGTGAGTTACGTGTATCCCTGAAACTCAGATTCAACCCTCCATTATCCTGGAATCCAGAGCCTTATTGAACTAGCTCATGAGCCTGTCAGCTTGAGAATAAGTAGGGTGGAAACACGACTGCTCTGGGAACGAGGGATGATATATGAAGTTTTTCCTGCCGCATCATTCTGGAGTATCTCTAGGAGGCTAGGCCCCAACAAGAGGTGGAACTTCTGCCTAAAGCCACCACCTTTTTCAAAGAGTGTCCCCCCAGGTGACTGGGTCTCTAAGGACTTAAGCTCCTCTTGGTACTCCTCTTGCTGCCTCAAATTGGGGAAAGACGGTGGTTTGAGCTCTGCCTCCATGTACTTGGGCATGAAACATCATGAAGACAAAAAACCAAAACAGACCAAACAAGCCACAACACAAATCCTATACAAAACCTCCTTTCTGGCAGTCCCAGTTTCTGGGATTCACATTCCCAGAGAAGTTAATCCCAAAAGACAGAGGGAGAGAGGTCAGCAGCAGTGAGGTGAGGCTCTGCTTGGATTCCCCTTCCTCTCCAGACTTTTGTGGACCACCCTCCAGTTCTCTGTGGTCTTTCTCTCCCATTCCATGGCTGCCTGATTGACAGTGAAGGGCTGCTCCATGCTGCTGCTGCCATTCTCATTCAGCAAGGGATTATAAATGCCTTTGGTCTCAATTAATATAGATTAGCACCATTCTCCCCTCTCTACAGATTATTTTAATGGAAGTTCATTTTTTTTTTGTCAGGTGGCATCAGTACCACCCCCCCCCCCCCTTTTTTGTTTTGAGACAGAATCTCGCTCTTGTTGCCCAGGCTGGAGTGCAATGGTACAATCTCGGCTCACTGCAACCTCCACCTACCACACCCAGCTAATTTGTGTATTTTTAGTAGAGATGGGGTTTCACCATGTTGGCCAGGCTGGTCTTGACCTCCTGATCTCAGGTGATCCACCCGCTTCGACCTCCAAAAGTGCTGAGATTACAGGCGTGAGCCACTGTGCCCGGCAGCACCACCATTTGTAATGATTGCAGAGTGTTTCATTGTGACAGCTCCACGATTTCCTTAACCGTTTGCTGCCTACTGATGCTGTGTGGCATCTCTGCATCTTGTCATGGGTCAAATCACAAGATCTTAGGGATCATCTTCTCTGGACAGCCTTTTTGTTTTACGGAGAAGGGAGATGGCTTTGAGCGATGGCAGACTAGGACTAGAATCCAGGTTTTTGGATTTCCCACCCGCTGCCCTTTCCACTCTGCCAGGCGTATTGAGTGTAGGCATAAAGGAAAGACAAAGGGACCTCACAATCCTATGTGCTAGGCAATTTACAGACAATGAACACAAATGTCCCCTTACACATTTTTGTATTCTCTTCCATGCTTCTACCAGTAAGTGTCCAAAATACTGTCCCCCACTGATTGCCTGTTGGACACATTTGGTCTGACCCTCCTTCCTGTGCCCCAAAGCAACATGTTATTTATTTATTTATTTATTTATTTATTTATTTATTTATTTGAAACGGAATCTCGCTGTCTCTGTCGCCCAGGTTGGAGTGCAGTGGCATGATCTCGGCTCATTGCAAGCTCGGCCTCTGGAGTTCACGCCTTTCTCCTGCCTCAGCCTCCTGAGTAGCTGGGACTACAAGCACCCGCCACCACGCCCGGCTAATTGTTTGTATTTTTAATAGAGAAGGGGTTTCACCATGTTAGCCAGGATGGTCTCAATCTCCTGACCTCGTGATCCGCCTGCCTCGGCCTCCCAAAGCAAAGCAGCATTTAAAACCCCTCCATACCCTCTCCCAGTTCTGTCCACCCTCTGCATCCCCAGGGATTAAATTTCCCAAGGGCAATTGCCACACAGAGGCAGCAACCCAGTCACAAGATAGCTAAATATAACTGTGCAGACTGCAAATAAGCCTCCGGGATCATCTGCTCCTTTGTTTAGCTTATTATCCTCCCAAATCAAACTCCAGAGGAGGCTCGTGCATTATCCATGCTGGGCAGGACCCGTCGGGTGGGTGTTTGTGTCCGACAGGAAAAAGCAAACAAACGCAACTCTGCTGTGAGCCGAGTCATTCCTCTTCCCCAGCGGAGCAGAGCCTGCTTTTTAGATAAAGCCGACAATCCCCAGGTTTTGATTTCCAAAGCAAATCACTGTGAATCACATCAATATTGGGAACAGATGCAACAGTCTGGCCGACCAGCTGTGTGCAGCCAAGCAGCCAGGGATGTGGAACCAGGAACAAAGAGGTGCTGGCACTGGAATGTGCTTCATCTCCGCTGTCTCTGCTTTCCTAAGGGAGAAATGGACCATGTGGTGGGCAGGGGCATCCAGGGTTCTAGGCTGTGCAGGCAAACCAGAACTGGAGATAGGGAGACAGTCACCCCCAGAGACACACGTTTGCAGGTGGCAATTCTGATCCATTAGTGATGTCTGATGTGGCCCCTGGTCTGGTGTGTACTAACAGGCATACTCTATATCTCATCTGTATTTTAGACAAAACCAGTATCAGTACGTAGGATTTCATAGAGGGTAGGGTGGAGCTGGGTCTCCACGAAGCTGCAGGCTTAACTGAAGCCCAAAGCTGTCCCTCAAGGAGGACTGTTTTTTTCCCAGAGACTGGAGGTCTACTTTGAACCTTGGATGGTAGCGGGGACAAGGAACAGGGAACAACCTGTACTTGGAAAGGACCTGGAGTTTGATTTCTATCATGAAAGGGCACTGATGATGTCCATTGCTCATCAAATGGATACTTTTCAACATTTATCCTAAATAAATCCTTGTCAGCACTTGATGCTGCTGGTCAGTTCTTCCCTCCATTGGTTGAGACATGATTCTGCCTTTTCTTCTGTCTCTCTGGTCTCTCCTCTGTTTCTCTGGAGGTTCCATCCTCCTCTGCCATTAAATATTAGGGTTCCTTCATGCTTGGCCCCAGGTCCACTTCTTCTTCCACCTGGTATTCTTTTCCTAGGCAATCTCTTCCAGCCCACTGTTTCCATCCCCAACCACATGCATATACGTATGTTATATCTTGAGCCAGTGGCCTCTCTGCCACCTTCACTTGGATGTCTCTAACTCACCCTGTTGGAAAGTGAGTCTGTGATCTTCCTTCTCTGCCTCACCTACCTGGATCTCTTCTAGTGTTTCCAGTCTCATAGGACAACACCACCATTCGGTTAAATAAGCCAGAAACCTCCCCTGAATACCTCTCTCTCTCTCTATCCATATCTAATCCATCATCTAGCCTTGAGGATTTTACTTCATATTTATTATTGAATCTGTCCACTTTTTCCTTTCACAATCACTATCCTAGTTCAAGCTACTATCATTTCTTGCCTGGACTACAAATGGACCCAAACCTCCTAATTCATTTTCTTAAATTCATTCCAGCTCCCAAGTAGTCAAAAAAGGTCTTTGTCAAAAGGTAGATTGAATTATCTCTCTCCCTCACCCCTGTGTCTCCACTCTGACACTTGCTTCTAGTTTCCTGTGATACAGGTTGAGTATCCTTTATCCAAAATGCTTGAGACAAGAGGTGTTTAATATTTCACATTTTTTGATTTTGGAATATTTGCATTATTTATTTATTTATTTATTTATTTTTGAGACGGAGTCTCGCTCTGTCGCCCAGGCTGGAGTGCAGTGGCCGAATCTTGGCTCACTGCAAGCTCCGCCTCCCGGGTTCATGCCATTCTCCTGCCTCAGCGTCCTGAGTAGCTGGGACTACAGGCGCCTGCCACCTCGCCTGGCTAGTTTTTTTTTTTGCATTTTTTAGTAGAGATGGGGTTTCACCGTGTTAGCCAGGATGGTCTCGATCTCCTGACCTCGTGATCCGCCCGTCTCGGCCTCCCAAAGTGCTGGGATTACAGGCTTGAGCCACCGCGCCCGGCCTTGGAATATTTGCATTATATACTTACCTGGTTGAACATACCTAATCCAAAAATCTAAAATCTGAAATGCTCCAATGAGCATTTCCTTTGAATGTCGTGTTGCTGCTCGACAACTTTCAGATTTCAAAGCATTTCGCGTTTTCCCATTTGGGATACTCAACCGTACTTCAGGACAGCTAAAACCCTGTCATTCATGTGGTGCTTCCACTTTCATAGCACTTTTGCTTTTTGTGATCTCATTTAGTTCTTAACTAGCCTGTGAGTGAGTCACTGTCATCACACTTTAAAGATCTTATCTGTTTTCCTTGAAAACGGAGGCTGAGAGGTGAATTAGCCCTTCTAAGATCATCCAGGTGATTAGTGAGACAGCCTGATTCTTCTGACTCTTCAAACTAACGTCATTTGTTTTTCCTTACTAAAAGAAGATTTTGATTACACAGATGCTCTTTAGTGTCCCTTCTAGCACTCACAGTCTGTGATTCTGTGGTTTGCAGGGTCCACTGGGAAGTTGCAAAAACATTTCAAAGAGAACCTTACAGGTGAGGTGGAGAGAAAAGGTTCAAAGTCAAATTTGTCTTTCTTCAGACTGAGTTTTGGATCTGAAATGCAGGGACAACAGATCAATTCTCTCTCTCGTGGCTTCTTCTACCTTGGACTCTCCATGACTGTGAATGGAGTCTGGGTGAGAACTTGATGGTTACAGGAGAAGGACTGAGGGGAGTCTTGAGTCTTGCTGGGGAAAAGACTGAACATGGGAGGAATGGAAATCCTCAGTGTTTTGACAAAGTGGATAATGAGTATTGAAAACAATCCACTGTGAATGAACCCTTGTGACAACTTGAAATAAAAGCAGGTAAGCCATAGGAATGAAGAATTTGAAGGAAGAAAGAATCAAAGCAATAAACAACCAGTAACTGTAGGTTCCCAAATATGATCTATACAGCTGACATCTGAGAACACACCAGAAGTTTCTGTATCTAATACAGATTGCTGCATCTTTTGTTAGTATGTATGAATTAAAGACTCTTCAAGCGGCAGAAGATTGCTGCTGAACTGAATGAACAAGAAGGACTCCTTTTGATGAGTTGTCCTTTCTCTGTGAACTTTTCATTAGGCTATAAACAAAAATCCAGACATTTCCTTATCATGGACATAAATATGACAAATGGCCAATCTATGGACTATGTAGGGCAGAGATGATAAATAAAGTTTATTTCCCATGGTATCTCTGATTGTTTGTTCAGTGTCTTGAATACTAGGAACAGAAAGATGTGAAAGCCAAATGTGGTCTTAATGGGAAACTGTGTGATAATCGACTAGTAATGTCTGTCATGGCTGAGGAATGACACAGTGGGAGTGCAAGTACTGATCTGGAACAGTGCTACTCAAAGTGTGGTCTGCAGAGGGGTTTAAGTGTGCAGAACATGTGTTACCCATGATGAAATGAGTACAGAAATGAAAAATAAGCATTTAGAAACATTTATAGCAATTTGACATTGCTGTCATATCCAAGCATATACTTTTGGTATTTTATAAAGTATTTTCTGTGATGGGTTAAAATAAAATAAAACTCAGCCCTTGACCAGCAGTAGCTTGAAAAGCACTCACGTGTAGGACTGTGTTTGGTTCCTGTGAAAGACTTTGAGATGCCCTGGACTTGGGGAGTTTAGGAAAGTATTCACATGGAATCATTCACTGAGCATGGGTGTTTGCCACTGTTCACCCTTTTACTTGGTGGAAGGATTAAGAAAATAACTACTCAGAGATTGCCAAAAATACCTTCCCTGCCTCTACCTGTTCCCACTTTCCATTTATTCCATAAAGCCTGCATTAAGACGGATTTCTTCCATTAGTGTGTCAGTGAGGCCAACAAAGAGGTTGTGCCATTAAAAGTACTGAAGAGTGATCACAAAGAGGTGTTCAACATCGATGGTTGAACTGGCCCAGGTGGCCACTGGGGTCATGCATTAATTCACCCATTCATTTGCCAGTTCATGCATACTCATTCATTCTGGCATTCAACAACTCTTTTTGGAATGCCAGCAATGTGTGTCACAGTGTGAGATACTGGGGATATGATGATGACCAAGAGAGACAGGTTCTTTGCCTTCATGAAAATGACAGCCTAGGAGGAGAGACAGATATTAAATCAATAACGTATATAAGTAGTGATCTAAATCCTGGTAGGTGCTCCAGTGGGGAAGCATTGGTTGCTCTGAGATCATTTAGTGGGGGTCTTATCTTAGCCAGGGCATCTTGGAAAGGCCCCTGAAGTGACAGCCTGTCAGTGTGCCTGTCCCATGGTGAGTGATCAGAGAAAAA
Organism: Rhinopithecus bieti; assembly: GCF_001698545.2. NCBI lineage: Eukaryota > Metazoa > Chordata > Mammalia > Primates > Cercopithecidae > Rhinopithecus > Rhinopithecus bieti. Next base: position 1,283,920 of record NW_016808195.1, read on the forward strand.
AGACTGGATGGTGGGGAGGGAAGAGGGAGAGCATCGGGATAAAGAGCTAATGTGTGTGGGGCTTAATACCTAGGTGATGTGTTGTTAGGTGCAGTAAACCACCATGGGACACGTTTGCCTATGGAACAAACCTGCACATCCTGCACATGTATCACGGAACCTAGAATAAAATAAAATAAATGTTAAAAAAAAAAAAAAAAAAAAACTCGAGATAATCCTGGAGAGGTGGACAAGGGAATGATGGTGCCAGGCCTTGCAGGCTGCAAGAAGAGTGGTAGGGAGCCTGATGAAGTCACAAGTATGGTGTAGGCATGGTCCCTGCTCTCAGAGGCCATCAGCATGGGAGAAAGTTACCTAAGCAAGTAGCTGTGATATAATGTGATCTGGGTTTTACAGACGTGTGTGTACAGGAGGGAAACAATAAGATTAGGGAACGGAAATGATTTAACAAAAGAAATTTCACCTTGTCACTCTCCCGCTTGAAACACTTTTGCAGCTGCAGGTTGTTTTTGGAATACAGGTCCCGTCTTTTACGAGGCCCCACATCAACCCCCCCAGTGATGTTTCTTTCATCAGGCTCTTCTGCAGCTTTCTCTGCTCCTGCCATCCTAATTGGTCCTTCTTTTAAAATTTTCTTATTTTAAAAATTATTATTATTATTATTTTTCATCCTGTCTTATGGTGCTGACCGATTGGTCTTTCTTTCTTTCTTCCTTTTTTTTTTTTTTTTTTTTTTTGAGACCGAATCTGGCACTGTCGCCAGGCTGCAGTGCAGCAGTGTGATCTCGGCTCACTGCAACCTCTGCCTCCCAGGCGCAAATGATTCTCCTGCCTCAGCCTCCCAAGTAGCTGGGATTACAGGTGTGTGCAACCACACCTGGCTAATTTTTGTATTTTTAGTAGAGATGAGGTTTCACCATGTTGGCCAGGATGGTCTTGATCTCTTGACATCGTGATCCAACTGCCTCGGCCTCTCAAAGTGCTGAGATTACGGGCGTGAGCCACCGGCCTAATTGGTCTTTCTTTAGGACTCCAGGTACCACACGTATCACACATTTTCTTCCTATCTTGTGGCCTTTGTACATGCTATTTGTTTGTTTGGAATGCTCTCCTTATGCCCCCACTCTGCCCTTGTTTGCCTCTGTAATTCTCTAGTTTTCTATGTCTTAGTTTAAATATCCCTAGCTCCTTAGAGAACCTTGTACTTCTCCCTCACAGTGCTTAGAACAAGTGTAATTATTTATTTGTATGATGAATTTAATGTCTATCTCCCCTGATGCAGTAAGTACTTGATGCATCTTGAATGAGTGAATGAATGAATGAGTGAATGAGGAGACAGCTGGCCTGACCTGAGGGAGTTAGCAGAACTGGTGTGAGAGACAGTGGATATGGGGTGTGGCTGGGGCCAGGCGTGAAGAATGGGGTATGACAAGTCCCAGAACACAGTAATTCCCTCTCCGTTGACTTTTCATCTCTCCTAAGCATGTGTGAACTGAGCTGCAACATGATGGGAGCCTCTGAAAGGACACATTCAAGGGATTAGCAATGCCAGTCCTTAGCTCTTTAGGGAAAGCAAACATCCTGGGTTGATAAACTCTGCTTAGTCCTATCTCTGTGAATTAAAGGAAAATCCTTCAACCTTAAAATTGCTCGGGGCCAAAGAGCCTCTTTTGGAATATGTTGCTCTGTAGGGTGACACGCATGTTGGAAGGCTGGTAGCTGGGACAGTGGTCAGGCATGGCTGGCCTCCCTCTCATTCTCCTCTATCTTGAATGGATAAGGCCTTGCTGGCCTTAAGGCTTTGTTTAAGAACCAGGATGCCCAGTGTCTGTAAATGTTCCTGTGTTAGTCATCTAATCCTGTGTAACAGCTTATTCCAAACTTTAGGGGTTTAAAATCATCATTTAATAGTTCTTACAGTTTCTACACATCAGGAATTCAGAGTGCTGGGGGCAGGACTTGTCTCTGCCCCACGGTGCCTGGGGCCTCTGTGGCTTGAAGGCTGGGTGCTGGAATCCTCTTCAGGCTTCGTCACTGATGGATCTGGCGGTCAATGCTGTTGCTGGCTGGGGGCCTCACTGGCCTGTTGGCCAGAACACCTAAGTGCAACTTCTCCGTGTGCCTGGGCTTCCTCCCAACATGGTGGCTGGATCCCAAAGACAAGCGTCTCGAGGCACAGCCAAGTGAAAGCCACATCCTTTTTAGAACCTAGTTTTGGAAGACATGCAGCATCCCTTTGCCATGTTTTATTTGTTAGAAAGGAATCACCAAGTCCTCCTCATATTCAAAGGGAGAGGAAATTAGAATCCACCTTTTACAGGCATGTTTTAAAATGTGCCACATTCCCTTAAACAAAAGCACAGAGAGGATCTTGGAATAGTGATAGCAGTTCAAATGTGAAACAAACAATGGTGTCATAGCAAAAATGTCACTTCTGAAATCTTGGAGGACTCTACCCTGGACAGCATTTTGCCGGCTGGCTCTGGCCTCCTAACTCCCTTTAGGGAGATGCATTGTCTTCTGAAAAGATTCTCTACCCTTGCTTAAATAAATGTGGGGCAATCTAACTTGTGTGTGTGTGTGTGTGTGTGTGTGTGTGTGTGTGTGTGTGTATGCATGTGTGGTGGGGGCCAGGGTTCCTCCTGCCATCCGCAGTTCACCTGAAATACTACAGACGATGTAGTTGCTGTCTGGAATATTGGGCGGATTTCCAAAGTTAAATTTGTGGTATTTTAGAACTGCCCAAAGAGAAAAATAAATAAATAAGCCATGCTGATAGTGAAGAGTTATAGTTAAGGGAAGGTTCTTTGACTGAACTAGTTTAAATGTTAATTTTATTACTCAAGAGGGCACTTTGGAACTCCCTGTCATTACAGAACAATTAAACTGTAGTTCCTTATTAATTTTAACTGCCTTCCTAGGGTAATTAGTGGTATATAATGTGAATTGCATCCCATTAATGAATAGATTTTTGAATGTGAGTGGGCAGAGTCTTTTATTTGGCTATCCAACAAGACAAGGCCTATGAAAGGAACAAGTTTGGGCCCTTTGAGAATAGAGGGCCTCCCCACACCTCCCTGAGTCCAGGATGAATCCTGGCAATCCCCTAAATCAAACATGCAGTCATTAAACTTTCAGGAAGGTGCGATGGTTCTGGCTGCCTCCTTAGTCATGAAGTTGGCAGGCAGGAAATGGATAGTTTTTTGGAACGAGGATTTGGAAACAAAAACAGGAGATTGAGATTCTGGAGTCCTAGTAGCAGATCATCACTTGAGGATATATATATATATATATATATATATATATATACACACAGAGAGAGAGAGAGAGA
>NW_016808195.1:1287687-1347775 GCF_001698545.2 Rhinopithecus bieti
TATATATATTTGGTTAGTTTAAAATGACATTTATGAAGCACCTAGTGGATACCTGGCACTTTCCTAGGCAATGGGTCTATTATTTAATTCTCAACACGACTTCATGAGATCAGTATTATATCCATTTTATAGATGATAAAAACATGTCTCAAACTTAAAAATATAAGATGACATAGATCTTGGCCCTAAGCTCAGGTCTGGCCCAGTCCAGAGCCTGAATTTCAATGACTACATCACTGCCTCTTGGTCGGGCCATATTTTTATTCATGTCTTCAGTTGCTCTGATTTTATTTTTAATGCCCTTTTGTTTGTATATTCCTTAGCTAATAAAGCAGTACACCAGTGTTAAGAGATTTTTAGGGACTGTAATGTGATCCCTTCATTTTATAAGTGAGAAAACTGAGGCCCAGGGAGGGGGATGGACCATTTAAACCAGGGAGAGAGTAGTGACTCTTATTCTAGGCACAGTTCAGGGGTGAGGGAGACATGGCTGCTAGCAGTTCCCCAATTCCAGCTCTGTCTGTACAATCCTCAAATCCTGACCCCGAAATTGAACTCTGGCTTCCTGGGCAGGCTTCTTACCATGGATGTCACCAGCTCTGAGAATCTAGTTAGGCCAGCATTCCTCTTTGTGGGAAAACCATAGCCAACTCTGTCTTGTGCACTTGCAACTTAAATGCCACCAGCCTGTGAAATACAAATTGTATTGGCACAAGCCTCCACCTTCTTCACTGACAGCACTGACCTCCTCACAGCGTTCTCTGGATTTCCAAGGCTTGTCACAGGAGCACCCATGGCCAGTCTGTCAGCTGTGGCCTCTACGTGGTCTCCTTCTTCTTCTCTTCTGGCTCCCACCTGATAGAGTCCACAGCCTGGCAGGCCATCTGCTGAAGCTGCCGTGAGACCCACCCCAGGAACACTGCTGGCTTTCCACACCAAAGGACTCTCTCTGGATACCCCTAATGCTTTCAGTTCCTTGTAGGCAGAGCATTGCTGGGTTATGTGGTGCCAATCAGTGCTGTGAACTTCTGGCCATTACCCCCCACCTAGAATATCACCAGGATGCTCATGACTGTCAGTTTCTGGCTTTTACTCCTTTCACCACAGGAGCTCAAACCCATCCCAAGAATAGATGGGAAGCAGATGCAATCCCATAGCTTCCACTCTCCTCTGTTCTCCTCTCTGACCCTTTTCCCCAATCCACACTCCTCCCTCCATCCTTACAGATGTTGATTCATCAAATTTGTTCACTGAGTACCTATTACTTGCCAGGCCTTCTGCTGTGTGCTTAGGGTACAGTTGAAACAGTCATTGTTAGTTACCAATATTCCTCTTTCTCTCTTTTTGATAGAACATCAATTTTATTTGGGGCAAGAATTTGTCAGACCTCAGTGAAGAGTCATTTATGATTGTTCTAAATGGATCAGGATAATGCCACCCCTCTTACCCCACCACCCCATCTAGTAGACTTGTGATCCTGAACTGGATGAGATGTGAGAGGAGGCTGGGTGCTTTTGATAAAAAGTGCAGACATGGAAGGGGGCCTGCGTGGTGCTCCCTCTTTCCTCTCTTCCTGCTTTGAATGGGGAGTTGATGTTTGGAGTTTGAGGGCCCAGAACATCAAGCCTGAGTAGGAGACAACAAGAGGATGGCAGAGCAGAAATGCAGGAAAAGCCTGGATCCTGATGGCTTGGTTGCACTCCCAGACCAACTCTGAGGCTGCCTTTCCTCTGGGCTTCTCACTTAGAAAAGAACAAGCACAGATTGGTTTAAGCCAACTTCTTCATCTGTCATTTCCAAGCTCTCCTAACAGCAGGATGGTGATACATCCACAGAGTGATATGATGTGAGTGATACAGGTACAGCCCCTGCCTCCATGAAGTTCACACATCAATGTATACTGGAGATGCTGGGAAGGGTACTGAGTTGCCAATTCATGCAATGCCTGGCACAGATTTGCTCATTCACTTTTGCCTTCTTTGCACACTGTGTCTTTGCTTGGTATAATTAAATTCCATCTCTATCTGCTTTTACTTTAACTTCTAATTTCCCAGTGTAAATATGAGCCAAGAAGAGCAGATCAAGGAGGCAGCTGCTCCTCGGGGCCTGGCTGGTCTGCGGCATCGTAGATTGTGAGCTCATTTAGAGAACACTCTGGATCGATAATGATTTCAGTTACACCGCAGGCTAAGTGTTTGAAGCCAGTGACTCTGAGAGGGGTGATGGATCCATTAGGAATGCTTGGGCAAAGGGTAGAGACTCTTTCCTTCCCTCTTCTGCTGCAAGGGGAGAAGTAATTTCTCTGTTTGGCTGTAAGGTTGCTAGGTCAGTCAGCCCGGGGAATGGTTGACTCACAGCTCAGGTTTTCTCTCAGAGGCAGGAAGTTTTGCCAACAGAGAGGCTGTGGAGGGTGGTAGTTAAGAGCTCCAGCTCTGAGAATCCAGGCTTTTCCCTTTTGCATGCTGTGTGACCTTAGGCAAGTTACTCAGCCTGGCTGAGCCTTTATTCCTTTATCTGTGCTCTGTGGATAATCACAGTAGACAAGGGTTCTGTTGACTCTTAACAGGCCTTTTTAAAATCTTCTGGGGAGTGTGATCGCCAAGGAGTGTAACAGTGAGGAAGGGAATTTGTGGAATGCATAGAAATGAAAACATCCAAACAGTTGGGAGTGTAACATAAATAAAGGTACTGAATTAGTCTGTTCTCACATTGCTATAAAGAACTGCCTGAGACTGGGTAATTTATAAAGGAAAGACGGTTAATTGACTCACAGTTCCCCATGGCTCAGGAGGCCTCAGGAAACTTAGAATCAAGGCAGTAGGGGAAGCAAACACATACTTCACATGATGGCAGGAAGGAGAGGTGTTGAGCCAAGAGGGAAGAGTCCTTTATAAAACCATCAGATCTCATGAGAGCTCACTGAGTATCACCAGAACAGCAGCATGGGGGTAATTGCCCCCATGATTCAATTACCTCCCACCAAGTCCTTCCCATGACATGTGGGCATTATGGGAACTCCAATTCAAGATGAGATTTGGGTGGGGATACAGCCAAACCATATTAGGTCCAGAAACAACACAAAACAACATAAAAACACAAAACAAAACTGAAGATATGTTGGAGAGGGGTACCTAGGGTGTTCCCAGGTGGTGTGAGGAAGAACTTAGTTCTGTCTCTTTGCCTAAGTCTTTTCTTAAAAAATTAATTTAATTTTTAAAAATAGAAACAGAGTCTCCCTATGTTGCCCAGGCTGGTCTTGAACGCTTGGGCTCAAGAGATCCTCCTGTCTCGGCCTCCCAAGGTCCTAGGATTACAGGTGTGAGCTACCACGCCCAGCCCTCCCTACCTAATTCCTTATCCACTGGTACCACCAAGATCCTACCCTGTGCCCCATATTTAAAAATAACTACCCCCCCAAATATAGCAGTACTAATAAATATTTTAAATGATATTCAAAGTTTTGTATTTTCTATGGGGGAAATATGTACCTCTGCTGCTGGTGAATGTGTATCTTAATAAAATAGGAGTTTGATTTGACATCTGAATCAAGAGCCCTAAAAATGATCCTGTCCTTTGAATTACCGATTCTATTTTCAGGAAATGATTCTAAGAAAATATAAATCTGGATATGGGAAAATTTAATTAACATGGTTTTTACACAGCATTGCAAATTACAGGGAAACTGTCCAATAATTTCTTAAATAAATTCTAGTGAATCGGTACAGTGGAATACCATGTTACCGTTAAAAAATGTGAAACAATATTGAAAACTTGAGAAGAGGTTCAAGACAAACACAGATGTGATCCATGAAGACTCTGGATTTATAGTAATACTACTGGGTTTGAAACCTGCTTCTACTGCTTCCTAGCTGTGTGATGTTGGAATGAATTATATAACCTCTCTGTGTCTAAGATTTTTCATCTGAAAAATAGGGCTTACAGATAATGATTACTTAATGGGTTTGGCACATGGTAAGTGCCTTGTCTGCCATTAAGTGAAACTATGAGGACACATTTCCAAAAAAAGAAAAGAAAAAGGAAAGAAAAATGTATAACGTGAGAGAAAAAAAGATAAAAATATTAAGAGCATTTATTTATTTATTCTATACATTTTTTTTAAGAGGCAGCATTTCACTATGTTGCCCAGGCTAGTCTTGATCTCCTGGGTACAGGTGGTCCTCCTGCCTTAGCATCCTGAGTAGCTGGGACTCCAGGTGCGTATTACCATGACCAGCTATATACAAATTTATTGAGTACCCCCATGTGCCAGGCTCTGTGATACAACGGTGAACAAAAAAAACACAAACATCTACATTTGGAGGGTTTATAGTGCAGAGAAGAAGTTCTCATAAAAATTGCTGGGGGTCACCATGCCCAGTTAGCCAATTTTTAATTTTTTGTAGAGACGAGGTCTTGCCATGTTGCCCAGTCTTGTCTTGAACTCCTGGGCTCAAGCAATGCTCCTACCTTGGCCTCCCAGTGTGCATAAGCCACCACACCCAGCCCTGTGGTGGATTTTTTTTTTTAATAGAGAAAATCTAAGAAGTAATACCAGTAGGCAAATGCTTAAATGGATTACAGACTGGAAAACAAGATGGCAGCACACCAAGATACATTTTTTTGGTCAAATAAATGATGTTGGAAAATGCCTGGAAAACATGAGTGAAAATGTGAACAGACGATCATTAGAACAAATTATTCAGTGGGAAGTTTGCCACACAATTGGATGAAACTACAAGATATTATTACTGTATCTGGAAAAGGTTATGTTTCAAAGATGAAGTGCACAAAGAACCCATTTTTCATGAACCACCAAAGGAAGGACTACCAGAGAAGGTATTTTCTCAACTGTAAATGATCTCTTTAATCAAAATAATGTGTCATTGAAAAAAAAATTGCTGGGGGTATCTTTTAAAAATGTAGACGTGTGGACCCACCCTTAGAAGTCTGGATTCTGCAGTTGTGGGCGTAGGTCCAGGAGTCTTCACATCGTACACGCACCAGAGGGCTCTGCTACAGGCCTTTTGAGACCGCACTGGTGAATATATGCAATAACCAATATGTGGTTATTGCTGATTGAAGAGGGATTAGTAGTGACTTTAATTTTTTTTTATTCCTTATGTTTTATAAGTTTCTACACTTAAGTTTTTTTTAATAATTAGAAAAAAGTAAACATTTTATATGTTTAAATATGCAGTATCTATGCCCCTCCTGTCTGCCTTCCCCTATGTCCAGCACAATTCTCATTTCTTGCACAATAACAGAAGAACATCATACAGACTCCAGATTAGGAAAGGCCTCTGGAATGGATGATGGGGGCTGTGATTCTCAGATAGCCGCAAAATCACAAAGAGAAGGTGGAAAATTTCTTGCCCAAATCATCTGCTTTTGTTTGAATGTGCTCCAGCCCCGCCTCTCTTAGGCAAAGAAACCTCTTTAAAGATGCATTTCATTTGCTTTCTTTTTCCTGCAAATTCTCTTGACCTTGAGATTTATCCAGTGGCTCTGGTAATTGGTGCAGTTTCCAGAGTCATTTGTATGGACGTTGTGTAATGCAGACATACGGGGAGAAATCTCCACAGTCATCCTGTGCTTGTATCAGGTGAATTTATATTTTATGGTTTTGGTCAGATTGATTTTGTGAAACACCCTGGGGTGTTTGCAAATATGAAAGTTCTTGTAGTTCTGGTTGCTTGTTTGTATTTACAGGAAGAATAAAAAGAAGACGAGAAAATTGCTCTCTCTGCTGACAAACTCCTTCTTCCCCAGAGTGTGGAAGGGAAGGAGATGAAGGGCTTCCAACAGGAGGGAAAACTAGAGGCAGTGAGATCAGAGATCAGGGTGAAAACCTGCCTGTGAGGGCTAATTCGCGCCAGGAAGCATTGTCAGGCATGGGCAGCAAGTTCACGAATACTGGGTAGGTCTCATCAAATAAACAGGTTACGATGAACAAAACTGCTGTGATTAAAGCTCTTAAAATCCCTGAACTCTGTGATGAGTGGGCTCTCTAATCTTGTCTGAGTTTATTCTGAGGCACCATGTCCATTTTGGGTTGGTCTTTTACATAGAATGAATACCTGCTAACTTGGTTATACAAATTGAAAACGATATCTTTTCCAATCCCAAACTAAACCAAACGAAACCAAACAAAACTAGAACACTTAACTTTCTGCATGGGTTAGTTCTGATGCCTGAAGTACTTTTAGTGTAAAGGTAGGTTCAGTAAGTATGTAGCATGCATAGCATTACTTCTTCCTTCTGAGCCCACGACAGACATTACTAATCAATTACAGTGCTCTCTACTGCTGAGGCCAGCTGTCAGCACATTCACTTTCCCCATTAAGCAACCTTGATGCCTGGATCTCTTACCATTATCGCCATCCCTTTTGGAATTACGGGTTGGCAAATACAAAGCATCTTCACTGCTATTCTTACTGCAATTCCTCTCTGTTTTATCCTTGACAAATGTCAATAAGAAGTCACAACACTCACAATCTGCTCAGATGTGACCTTAGAATCTTCCTCAAAAACAGTTTTCCACATAGCTTCTACCAATAGATGGGATCTTGTATGGAACAGGAAAGGTATTTGCTATCCCTGGGGTATCTGAAAATTAGGAAGCAAGACATCTGCCATTAACCCCTTTGTGACTTAGTTCATCAGATTAGTGTCACCAGAGAATAGAGGGGAAAAGGTCAGGTGTGTACTCTGAAGTCTGGTATTTATGACCCTTCATGGTTTGGCTTCAGTTTCTATTTCTAATTAAACAGCTTATGTCTGCTCAGACAAGCTTTTCCATTTGCTTCCATGTCTTGTCTTTTTCCATTTTTAGGTCCTCTGCTCACTCAGCTTCCCCCACCTGGAACACCCTCCCTCCTCTCCACCCACCCAATTTGTACCATTCTCCAAGGCTTAGCTCATGGTCTGTTGGTTTCACTGAGTCTTTTCTAAATACTAGGAATGATTTGTCTGTGGTCTAAATTCCCATGGCATTTACAATTTTTTCAACTCACTTGGCATCAAACTTCTTCCCCTGAAATGTTTCTTCCTTCTTAATGCCTACGTGTTTTAATTTTTTAACCACTAGACTATAAACCTTGCCATCAGGGTCCAGGCCTTCATCTTCCTTGTGTTGAATGCATACTTTTGGCAAGAGCCCTTCATTTCTCCAGGGGTGGTGGGATGAGGAGCAGCTAATGGAGCGGGGAATGAACCTCCACTTTATTTGCCCTGCACTCTGGTTGAAGCCCATCTCTGTTTCCATATGAGACCTTTTAAGTAGAATTCAAAACATAGACTAGGATGTCCGAGGGTTTTTCTAAGAAAAGCTAATGCAGCATAGAGAGATACTCAGAGAGATGATACAGATGGTGCTAAAGCTTGGAACCACCAACACCTGCTAGTGGGATGGAGTACTGAATGCATTGCAGTTTCCTTTGGTTGTTCCTGCTCTAATAGGAAGTTATGAAGATATTTAATATTCAAAATCACTTAATTCACAGTCCTGGCCTTGGGGAAATATTGCATTTTATCAAATCAGCTAGCTGCCCTGCTCAGAATCAGACATCAGATGGAGCAAGTAGAGCTTATTTTTGTATTTGAAATATTTCTTAGTAAGCTAAAAAAATAAAGCTTCACTGCTACATAAAATGATATAGGTTTTATCATTCAAAGCACTGAGAAGAGATATTGGAAAGCAGGCTTAATACTTGCTTCCTGAGTTCTTTCTATATATTTCCAAATTATGTAATGATGGTTTATCCTAAACTATTTTTCTTAGTCACAATGTCAACATATTTTTATTTTATTTAGGGAATAGATTCATAACAAATGAACACATTAATAAAAATATTCAATGAAAAATTGTTATGCAAGTCACCGAGCACACAAATTATCAGTTTCCACACAAAAAAATGAGTTACTAAGAACAGAAAGTTCAATGGAGGACTGAAAACCAAAGGGTCAACAATAGGCTGAGGCAGACATCCAGGCCAAAGTGACTCAGTGAGCTTGACTCGCAGGTGCATACTCCACTTGTTATACCACCTGTTTGTGTAAGTTCATACTTGGCTTCGAGCCACTATTGTCTGTAGAAGGTATAGCTACCCTGCTGATGCTATATAGGCTCTTGCTCTTGTGGAGAGAGAGAGAGAGAGAGAGAGAGAGAGAGAGAGAGAGAGGGAGGGGAGAGAGAGAGAGAGAGAGAGAGAGAGAGAGAGAGAGAGAGAGAGAGAGAGAGAGAGAGAGAGGAGGAGGGAGAGGAGGATTATTAGAGTTTTTGCTTAGTATAGAGATAGGAGAGAGAGAGAGAGATGTGAGGGAGGAGAGAGAGAGAGAGTGTGAGAGTACAGAGCTGCTTCTTGCAGATAGAGCGAGGCTAGGGCTCGACATGGCTCCTGTGCAAGCGCTGGCACCCAGAGTGAAGCTACTGACCCCTGCATGGGAGAGTTACCATCTGGCAGATGGACAGGGGAAGCCAGAAACCAGCTTGTGCCCAGAGAGAGAAAGAGTTAAGTTGCTGATCCTGAAGGCAAGGGAGAGCCAGCCGTGCAGCTGTGCATGGGAGTGGTTGGAGCAAGCAGCTGAAAGTGAACGGTGTGAGAGAGCTAGTGTGAGTAAGCTGCTGATGAGAGAGCTGCTGAATAAAACCATATTCACCTGCCTATGGCCCCCCGAATGTTCTTTCAGCTATCCACCATCCACCCACTCCCCTCGGACCTCAGTTGGGGCTGGAACCTGACCCCAAGCATGACATTTGGCATAGTTGTGGACCTGACACCAGGGAATATTTACCCTGTTATAACTACCTGCTACTGGAAACAGAGATAAATTACAGGCCCAGGGTGGTTTGAGATGGGAATTACAGAAGTGGTGAGGCTAGGTACAGGGCAATACATCTAAATTCTTCCCCTGTGGCAGAACATTATTACCTCAAGTTTCTACCATGCCCTGTGTAAGTGGGAGAAGGAAAAACAAGATTCTCTGGGATTTCTAGGAGACTTAGAAAACAAGTTTGCATAAATCCTCTTATGAATCAGTGAGATAATTTCTTGGGGGTATATGCCAGAAGTAGGATTGCTGAGTAGTAGGGTAAGCTACCACTTACCCTAGGGCAAGGTAAGGTAGGATACATGGTAAGCACCAAGAAAGTATTCTCCAGAATTACCTTTTGTTTCCGTCCCCAGGAAGGTCCCATTTCCCCATATCCTTACAAAAAGTTTGATGGGTCCAAAGAGGTTTCTTGCTGTCATTTTAACTTTCATTTCTTTGATTACTAGGTGGGTTGAGTAGAGGATTTTCTTTCATGAAACTGTAAGTGCCCCTCAAACCATGGCATAATCATCTGTGCATCCCTGGCTTCTATTACCCAGTAGAACCTTATTAAATGGCTGCTGAATTGCATGTAATTTAGATCAGTGACGGGCCCTTCCCTCAGTAGAGGATTCAGCTGTTCCAAAAATGAGGTCCTTGAAATTTTTAAAAGTTGGAAGCAGCTGTGTCTAGCTAAAGTCTGCCAGAATGACATAGTGATAGTGACCAGAGTATTCATTTGTTTTTCTAAAATGAAAGAACTGGTGAACCTCACGGAATCAAAGAGGAATAGTCGGCTGACGCAGCAGGACCCTTGACGTAAAGTGTCTGATTCCTCCCTTGCTTTTGTCCACAGTGTAATATGTTATCTGCGGCTCACTCTTATTTGATCTGCTTGAAGTCCTTGCCAGTGGCCATCCATGGGAAATCTTCTAGTCCTTCCCCATGCTGTCCCCTCTTTACATCAGTAGTTTTATGCATGCTGGGGTCATGCATCCCATTAAGAAACCAATGCAAAATATAGAACTTCTCTCCTGAAAACTTATGTATGTACAAAATTTTGCACATAATCTCAGTGGACACCTGATGGCTGATGTGACAATCATTTGTTTATTTATGAACTCTTTTTTTCTATTCACTGTCTCATTCACTTATTCACTCAATGGTTATTGAATGCTGAGGTCCAGGTCTGTTAGATGTTGGAGACTCATGAACAATGGTCCCTGCCCTCAGTAGCTTTAGTTCACTGGGGTAAATAGGTAAACAAACCAGTCTAGTATGTGGTGTTGGGCAATATTGTAGAGGTAGAGGTACTGAGGGAGGGCAGAGGAGAAGCGACGAACCTGGGGGTATCATGGGAGGAGGAAGTGATTTCTGAGCTGAGCACCAAGAAGAAGAAGCACTTTCAACAAAGCAACTTGACTTTTTTCACTTGAACTTATTTCTAAGTGATTACTATGGACTTTGAAAGACCCTTAACCCTAGGAAAATCTCTGAAGGTCCTCCCTCACTCATGTCAAACAAATTAAAGTTTATATATGTGTATATATATATTTGTATATATTTGTATATATGACATATATGTTCTTTTTATTGTAGTAATACATATAAAAAACACAAAATGCACCATTTTTTTTTGAGACAGAGTTTTACTCTGTTTCCCAGGCTGGAATGCAGTGGTACGATCTCAGCTCATAGCAACCTCTGCCTCTCAGGTTAAAGAGATTCTCCTGCCTCAGCCTCCCTGGTAGCTGGGATTACAGGCATTTGCCACCATGCCTGGCTAATTTTTTTATTTTTAGTAGAGATGGGGTTTCACCATGTTGGCCAGGCTTGTCTCAAACTTCTGAACTCAGGTGATCTGCCTGCCTTGGCCTCCCAAAGTGCTGGGATTACAGGCATGAGCCACTGTGCCCAGCCTCATTTTAACCATTTTTAAGTGTACAATTCAGTAGCATGAAATACTTTCACAACATTGTGCAACCATGACCACTATCCATTTCCGGAACTTTTTCATCACCCCAAACAGAAGCACTGTTCCCATTAAACAGTAACTCCTTATTTTCCCCTCCTCCCAGCTCTTGGTTACCTCTATTCTATTTTCTCTGTCTGTGATTTTGCCTATTCTAGGTATCTCATATAAGTGGGATCCTGTAATATTTGTTCTTTCATGTTTGGTTTACTTCAGTTAGCATCTTGTTTTTGAAGTTCATTCATGTTTTAGCATATGTCAGAATTTGGTTCCTTTTTATGGCTGAATAGTATTCCATTGTATTTGTATACCACATTTTAAAATTAATTAATCTGTTGATAAACACTTAGATTCACCTTTTGGTTATTGTGGGTAATGCTGCTATGAACAATGGTGTACAAGAATCTGAGTTTCTTCTTTTAATTCTTTGGGGTATACCTTTGGAGTGGAATTGCTAGGTCTTATGGTAATTCTTTTTTTTTTTGTTCTTTTTAAAAATAGTGTTAAGAAGATGATGTGAGATCTACCCTCTTAGCAAATTTTTAAGTATGCAATACAGTATTGTTAACCATACGTACAATGTTGTACAGCAGGTCCCCAGAACTTATTCATCTTGCGTAACTGAAACTGAACAGCAGCTCCCCATTCTCCCCTCCCTCCTGCCCCGGCAACTGCTATTCTACTCTCTGCTTCTATGAGTTTGATCATTTTTGGTATCTCCTGTAAGCACAATCATGCAGTATTTTTTCTCCTATGACTGGCATATTTCACTTAGCATAATGTCCTCAAGGTTTATCATGTTGTCACATATGCCTGGATTTCCTACTTTTTATTAAAGGCTGAATAATATTCATATATATACCAAATTCTCTTTATCCATTCATCTGTTGATGGGCATTCAGATGTTCCCACATTCTGGCTATTGTGAATAGTGCTAAAATAAACACGGAATGCAAATATCTCTTAGAAACCCTAATTTCAGTTCTTTTGTTTGTATACCCCAAAATGGTATTGCTGGATCATGTGGTAGTTCTATTTTTAATTTTTTGAGGAACATCCACATAATTTTCCGTAATGGCTGTGCTAATTTGCATTTCCAACAGCCATGTACAAGAGCTCCCTTCTCTCTACATCCTTGCCAACACTGATCTTTTGTTTTATTGATAATAGACATCCTAACATATGTCAGGTGATATCTCATTGTGGTTTTGATTTGTAGTTTCTTGATGATGAGTGATGTTGAGCAATTTTTTATATATCTGTAGACTATTTGTACATTTTCTTTGGGGAAATGCCTATTAAAGTCTTTTGCCCAGTTTAAAATTAGGTCATTTGTTTTTCTGCTGTTGAGTTTTAGGAGTTCCTGATATATTTCAGATACTGACTCCCATTCCGTAGGTTCTGTTTTCACTCCGTTGATTGCGTCTTTGGCTGTGCAGAAGTTTCTAGTAGTCCCAGTTGTTTTGCTTTCATTGCTTGTGCTTTTGATGTCATATCCAAGACATTATTGCCAAGATCAATGTCACTAATATTTCCCCCAATGTTTTCTTCTAGGAGTTTTACAGTTTCAGGTCTTACGTTTAAATCTTTAATCCATTTTGAGTTGATTTTTGTGCATGGCATAGGGTAAGTGTCTATTTCTTTCTTTGCCATGTGGATATCCAGTTCTCCCAACACCATTCATTGAAGAGATTGCCCTTTCTCCCATTGTATATTCTTAGCACCCTTGTTGAAGCTCAGTTGAAATATGGCAATTTTATGTTTAACTTTTTGAGGATATGTGTATGTGTGTATATATATAGTATTTTATATATATATAAAATGTATATATGTTAGGAGAAATTTTTGATAGTATTTCACATTGGGCCTTATAAATTACCTGGTTACTTAATATTACTTAATTTATGATTGCTTATTTTAATTTCAATTTTATAAGATTCTTATGTTTTTAATTTGGTAATCATCTAGTGGAGTGCTTCTCATATTTAAGCATCTATCAGAATCCCTTGAAGGGCTTGTTCAAACAGATAATTAGATAATTGTCCATCCCCATAATTTCTGATTCAGTAGATCTGAGGTGTGGCCCAAAGGTTTTCGTTTCTAACATGCTGATATTGCTCCTCTTGGGGGCATATTTTAAGAACCGTTGACCTTGAGAATACTTGGGAATTCTTGAGATGAGAATATAACTTAACAACTGTTTTCAAATGTAATGAAAATGTTATGAATACTAAGCCTAATAATTGCTGAAGTTGACACATTATGCCTTATAGACAAACATTTATTAGTTACAATTTTGCAGTTTTAGTTTTATATTTTGTAATCAATTTCTTCAGGTCTCAAATGATTTTATAGGTACCCCCTCAAACTTAATCACTGTGCCCAAAGTATTGATGGAGGAAATGGCCTTACACAACATCTATAGATTTGCCTTAAAAAGAAAAATGACTGGATAGTATCCCCTTGTGTGAATGCACCATAGTAATTTCATTAATCACTCCCAATGAGTAAACCATATTATTTACACTGTTTTCCTTCTATAAGCAGAGTTTCTTTGAACATCTCTCTACCCCTGGGGTTCATACTTCTAGCTGCTTGTTAGAATTACCATTACTATACTTGGACCTCACTGCCAGAGGTCTGCTCTCATTTTATTGGTCTGAGTGCTGCAGGTATGAATATTTTTTTTCAGGAATTCTTGGTGGCTTTTTCATGGTACTTTCTTTTATTATTATACTTTAAGTTCCAGGGTACATGTGCACAACGTGCAGGTTTTTTACATATGTATATATGTGCTGTGTTGGTTTGCTGCACCCATTAACTCATCATTTACATTAGGTGTTTCTCCTGATGCTATTCTTCCCCTATCCCCCCACCCCATGACAGGCACCGGTGTGTGATGTTCCCCACCCCGTGTCCAAGTGTTCTCATTGTTCAATTCCCACCTATGAGTGAGAACATGCAGTGTTTAGTTATCTGTCCTTGCGATAGTTTGCTCAGAATGATGGTTTCCAGCTTCATCCATGTCACTACAAAGGACATGAACTCATCCTTTTTTATGGCTGCATAGTATTCCATGGTGTATATGTGCCGCATTTTCTTAATCCATTCTTATCATTGATGGACATTTGGGTTGGTTCCAAGTCTTTGCTATTGTGAATAGTGCCACAGTAAACATACTTGTGCATGTGTCTTTATAGCAGCATGATTTATAATCCTTTGGATATATACCCAGTAATGGGATGGCTGGGNATAGTCTCGCTCTGTAGCCCAGGTTGGAGTGCAGTGACCGGATCTCAGCTCACTGCAAACTCTGCCTCCTGGGTTCACACCATTCTCCTGCCTCAGCCTCCTGAGTAGCTGGGACTACAGGGGCCCGCCATATCTCCCGGCTAGTTTTTTGTATTTTTTAGTAGAGGCGGGGTTTCACCATGTAGGCCAGGATGGTCTCCAACTCCTGACCTCGTGATCCACCCGTCTCAGCCTCCCAAAGTGCTGGGATTACAGGCTTGAGCCACTACGCTCGGCCGAATATATATATTTTAAAAGATTCTCAGGTGATTTGAATGTGCAGCCAGGTTTGAGGACCACTGTTCTACATGCATCTTTGGCCACTTGTGCTGCGTCTTATCTACTCTGGGACATTGCCTTGAGATTTGATGCTAACAGAGAAGGCTTATCATTGTCTTTTTAAAAAGTGACCCTTCCACAAGTCAAGACATGCTATGTTGTAAGATCGTTAACAGCCTCAAAAAGTGTCCCATTAGTTTCTTCTTCTCTAAGACACGCACACACACATACCCTTCTCTGGCAAAGATGCTTGTCTTTTAATTGCCAGGAAGATAAGAAAAGAACATTAAAAGACAAGCTTTATTGAGGGGATCAGGATGGAAGTTCATTCCTTATCTTTAATAGAGTCTCAGGGTTTGTTATTTTCATTATTTAAATTCTAGCTTTGAAGAAATATGTATTGCAGTGTTAAAACATTAGGACATATTAATAGGGAAAAGAAAAATACTTAAGTCTATTTTCTATTTGATGAAGAATAATGAGAATCAAGTCTAATTATCTTGATCAACTGAAGTGTTCAAGTGTGAATGTTACATTTTGGGTTTGAGAAAATGAATGACTAGTAACAGATGCAGAGGTTTTGTCACTGTTGTATGTGACTCTATGAACCAAGGCAAAGAAACAAGGATGATGTTCAAAATGTATAACAGCTGGTGTGGCATGGACACTGGGCTGGCTGGTACACAGCTCTGGTCCATGTTTACCGAATACCAGCCACATACATCGGATGTATGGGTATCAAAGTTCTTCTGCTCTCATAAAACTATCCCACTTGCCTGTCATATTGCGTTGGATTCACCACTCTCTTGAGTAAAGATTTTATCTTTCCTGGGAGGTAAATACAGATACACCTTTAAGGAGGGTATGTGTGCGAGGCCTTCATTTCTCAGTAGCTTTTGCCCTCAGCCTTGATGACTTTGTAATTTATAACATAAACAAATTCTTCCTTTGAAAATTTCACTGATGGATTGGATGCAGGAGAGGTCAGTGTTGATGGGGGAAATGAGAAGAGGACTTGGAGATCAGTCTGGCCTGTTTTGTTTTTTAAATCATTTTGTTAAGTAATTAACCTTACCAAATAATACTAGGTCTGGATGGAACTGTATAGATGACCTGTTCCACTTGCCCCAGTTTACATATGAGGAAGCTGAGCCGAGAGAGGAAAAGCGATGGGGCTAAGGCCACAGCTATTTAGTTTGGCTGTGTGGAAAGAACTTCAGTGTCAACACTGGCTTCAAGGTCTAGCTGTGTTCCTGATAACGTGCGGCTCTCCTGTTCTCCTCCAGACTCACATTTCTCATCTGCAAAGTGGGGAATACGTTTCAAAAAAAATTTAAAACATGATTCATAGAAAAGACGATGAAGATATGTCAAAGATTTTATTCAGCTCATGAATGAATGAATGATTCAGTAAGCAAGTGGAGGTGGTTCAATAAGAGAATTTGAGGAACAGAGATTTATATAGTAAATCAGTCAAAGGAGTGGAGGAATGAATTTGGTAAAAGATAAAAAATTGGTCAATGTTTTAGAGGGCAATGAAATTGCAGCCTTTGGGACAGAAATTTACAAGTTAACATTATTTCCCCCAGTGTCTGTTTTCTGGTCAAGTAGTGAATGGTAAAATCAAATAAAGTCATAGATAATTAAATAGTCCTCATCCTCTGGTGAACCTGTTAATAACATTGAAAGGATATGCATTGATCATCTTATGTTATTTCCAAGTTTTATTAATAGACAATTTTTCTTAGTAAGAACTAGAGGAGATGATGAAAAAAATCTGTCTAAAGTATTCCTCAAATGTTACAATTTAGCAGGACATTATGTTTCTGGATTTTGTAGGCACTTGATTCTTCGAGAGTCCATCCATCTACTTTTCTCCTATGTACACATTGCAGGAGAAAGGTGGCTTTGGAAGGAAAGAGTCTCTTTCTTTCCACCCTCTTAATACTAATCAGCCAATGTGCTAAGTATTTGAAATCCCAGGCCCAGGAGGAGCCTATTCTTTGCTTGAAGCAGAGAAATAGATCCTTGTCAGTTCAGCAAAGAATGTGTTGAAATAAGTCAATGACTTACAGTTTTTGGAGCAGAAGTCCTGTTGAATTGGGGATTGGGCAGTGGCAGTTGTCCTCTTGTTTTTTGCAGGTAGGCTAGCAGTGCCTGAAATCATTTCACTTCCTTTCTTTCTCACCTCAGTGTCAAAATACAGTCATGCGCTTTGTCTCCAAATTTAGGCCTTGGCCATTAGATCTGGTCAGTGCTGAATCAGCTCCAGTCAAGGTTCTCTTTGGACCACCTATTTCTGAACTTGCCTCTATTTGCATTTCAAACACTTTAATTATTTGATTAAGAAATAGACTGATCCTTGTCCTTGGACTAGCAGTGATCCCACTGAAACAGTTTGGAAATACCTAGTTTATTTGTATTTCTCACAGCTTGTATTCATTCCCTAGCTGAACCCGTTGTGTTCTCTCTCACATACCTGCAGAGATGGTAGAACAGGGAGTGCCATAAATTAACCCTCAGCTTTTAGCAAGGCTGCCTTTGGTCATGTTGTGAATGTTTGGGGAATACGTTCCTCCCTGTGCCTTTGATCCCAGGCAGCCCCCATCCTGGGTCTTGTATCTTCTGCACACCCCATCAGAAATGGGTGAGACACACTCCATTCATTCATGCCAAGGAATAAATGACTGGCAGATTTTAATTTGTGAACCATCCCAGAAATTCAATTTTTAAGAAACATATTTTTTCATAAGAAAAGTTTTATTATTAAAGGCTTAGAAAATACAGAAATGTATTAAAAGCAAATTTAAATCACCTATAATACTATTCAGAGATAATAAATGATGTTAATATTTTGCTGTATTTGTTTTCAGATATACACATACTCTAAAAATTCAAGATTATACTGTTTCATTAACATTTTAATTGTGATCGAAGCTAGTTCTAAGGGTGAAATTTCACATAAGGGATTGAAGAGATTCTTTTGGGTAGGGGGAGTGGGGAGGAAGTAAATGGAAATGGGAGTGAGCATTGGGAGTGTACGGACACCCCTGAACTAACACCCTGGAGGTAGTTCCAAAGAAATGATTCTATCTAAAGAAATGATTCTATCCGGAGAAATGATTCTCTGGCCCCGGGTTGGGCTAGCAGAGATGGTACCTTAGAGAGAGAAGGTTTGTTTTGTTATTTATTTATTTATTTATTTTGCTGCGTATGCATGGAGCAGGTGAATCTGAGGTATTACCTTTTCAGTTTGAGAATGTACTCTCTAGCCTTCCCCAACTTTGTGCATGGCACCACTGCCCACCTGGTGACCCAAACTACTTTGCCTTGCCTTTTACATTCTGAAGGTTCTGTCAGAGGCATGCAAACCAGAGCGACTCCATCTTGAATTAGGGCTGGGTAAAATGAGGCTGAGACCTGCTGGGCTGCCTTCTCAGGAGGTTAGATAATCTTAGTCACAGGATGTTTACAGTTAAGGGAACAGGTTCAATATTTACTAAACAGACCCAGGACTTAGCAGACCCAGGACTTAAGAGACCTGGGAGAAGTCCTTCTGTCTTAGATATCTTGAGAACAAAAGCATTCTTAGTTTAAGAATAAGTTTCATTTTAACGATAATAATATAGATTCTTGCAGAAGACAGTAGTTACACAAAGATTAACAATCCTTTGTAATGAGCCCTCGTAATAGAGCACACCTCCCCATGATTTTTGCTTTGTTGTCTTATAGGTAAACAAGCACTGTACCTAAGGTGGGCGTGTTCCTCCTCTTGCTTTCGGAATGCCCTGTTCTCTCTACAGCGTAGGCACCCTTTTATTCCTTTAGTTTCTTAATAAGCTTGCTTTCACTTTCTCCGTGGTCTCACCCCAAATTCTTTCTTGCGTGAGATCCAAGAACCTTTTCTTGGGGTCTGGATCGGGACCCCTTTCCAGTAACAGTTCTACCTTAAAAATATATCCTGAATCTGATCACTTCTTGCCATCTTCACCGTTAAGACCTTGATCTAAGTCTCCATCATTTGTTACCCAGATGAGTTCAGTTAATGCTTTGGAAATAAACTAAGGCCAATCCAATGAGAACAGGGAAAGGCTTTCTATTCAGAGCTCGCTACAGCAAGGGAGTCAGCTACCACCACTTGTATTTTGGCAGAGACTCAAAGCTAGGCAGAGGGGTGGAGGAGCTTTATAGGGAAAAAAAGGGAAGGCCCGATTGAAGGCTGTTGTCATGGAGAAGCTGGAGGCAGGCTGACTAGGAGCAGGGCATCCTATGTGATTGCTTAAGGGTACATATTTGGCTTTCTAAGTTGGTTCTAAGTTGAAAGGAGGAGCAAGATTTAGTGAAGCTGTCAGTGAATACTTAAAAGTCCTGCCTGTTTTAGGCTAATCATTACAGGGGTTATTATTTGGCCTCCTGACTTGTTTGCTTCTCTAGCAAACAAAGATCTAGTGGTCTGACTTCCTACAAGTCCGTCTTGGCTGGTTACTGAAGAAAAAGGGTTGCTTTTCAGGGCTGGTGGCAGATTGTGGGTTAGAGTCTGTAGTTTTATAGATGGTCTAGTCATTGTATACTTAGTCTCTCATGCTGCATTGAAGTTTAATGGTACCCCTTCGGCGAACACTGATACCAAGTTGATTTTGAAGTAGTTGCTATTATAGTCATCTCTCTCTCTGTTTTTTTTTTTTTTTTTTTTTTTTTTTGACAGAGTCTCACTCTGTCACCCAGGCTGGAGTGCAATGGCACAATCTCGGCTCACTGCAACCACTGCCTTCCGAGTTCAAGCAGTTCTCCTGCCTCAGCCTCCCGAGTGGCTGGGATTACAGGCGTACGCCACCATGCCCTGCTAATTTTTGCATTTTTAGTGGAGATGGGGTTTCACCATGTTGGCCAGGATGGTCTTGAACTCCTGATCTCAGGTGATCCTCTCGTCTTGGCCTCCCAAAGTGCTGGGGTTAGAGGTATGAGCCACAGCGCCTGGCCAGTCATCTCTTTTTTACCCAGGAAGAATCCAAGGGTAAGAAAGGTTAAGTAAGTTGTTCAAGATCACACAATTACTAAGGAGAAGAGCCTGGCTTCACACCTTGGCAGTTTCACTCCAGAAATCCCTGACTTAAGCCTTAAGCCTCCTTTAGCCACTTAGAGACGGGGTTCACCCAGTCCTTGCCAACATGTTAGCAGACAAACTTAAAATAGAACCTCTCTAAGAACAGAATTTGCACTTGGCTCCTGCAAAGGGGCCCTTCTTAAGGACCCTTCTGTAAGACCTAACTCATTTTTATTGTCTCAGCGAAACTTGACCCCATTCATCCCATTTTCCTTCTACATACTCAGCAGACTTTAAGACACAAAGGAGTGAATCTCTGAGAGGGAAATGATAGGTGCCATAACATCCCTTGTATACATGCTCAGGAGTCAGGCTCCCTAGGTTTGATTCTCAGCACCCTCATTTAGTAGCTACAAACCTTGGGTTGATCTCCTTTACCTAAGCCTCAGTTTCTAAATCTGTATATGGAAATGATGCTAATATACTGCCTCCCCTCTGAGCACAAGATTGACATAACAGACATAAAATGCTTGTATAATAGCAGGGTGGATGGTAAGTGTTCAATGTGAATTAAAATGCAAATATCTTAGAAGACTCTTTCCTGTACCCTTAACTAACATAATATGGAAAGTGAGAATTGGAATTGTTGACAATTTGGGCTGAGAAGAAAAATAATACATATTACTGTTTTCAAAATTGGGAAAAGTGAAGACTTTTGAAACAGTTGACCAAAAGTGGCATTTTACCCCTTTCCCACTCATTCCCACACATGACTCCTCACCCCACACATTATTTACTTTATGAGATTGTCCAATGATTACAAAGGAAAAAGGCTGAATAAAATTTAGTTTTTACTGATTCAGTCAAATGACTGCTCATGTTAATCCAAATAAACACACAATACATGAGGCACTTCAAATCCTATTTTATTTTTCTTCTCTGGGTCACTATAGTACTTGAAATTAGTAGAAGCCAGATAAATAGGCATTCACTGCCTATTTATTGGAGAAAAAATACAGAGATGAAACAATAACATGTCAAAGGCCTTATCCTCTACTTGGGTACAGAGCACAAAAGAATAATTTAAATCGCTGATTTAATACAAGAAAAGAGATCCACACCCCCAACATGGCTCATGTTCTGTCCAAGTGGTATCATCCAATCATCAGGTTAGCTAGAGAAATTGGCACAAAGAGGGCAGAATATTGGCTTAATGGTGTCACAAGAGCTGCAATACCTGGGTGGCCAGAGGGATGGCCTCTGGAGTCCTATATAACAGCCACAGGCAGGGTAGCAGAGAATGTGGGTGCAAATGTAAAAGAGTAAAGTAAAGACGGGGGCTTGTGGAAGTGTCTATCTGACTGCCTTATTTTCTTAATGATTTAGAGAAGCAAAGTCAGTGGCTGAAAAAGGGGGTGGGGGCTTGAGGTTTGAAAAGAGAGGAAAAGGCGTGAAAGAGTCATCGCCGTAGGAGGGTGGGAGGATGAATAAGCTAGCAGAAGGAGCTACTTGAGGGTCACGGTTTTGACTTTGCAATGACTCAGTGGGCATGGTTGTGCTTTTTTTTCCAGACACTTTCAGCTCAGGGTGCAGGTGCAGAGCAGGCAGAGACTTGGTTTTAACCAAGAAAGGAGTACTTTAGCCAAGTACCTTTGACAACGTGAGAAGAGGCCTGTGGGTTGGGCAAGAGTGAGAGATGGTAACAGTGGACCAAGGAATCTGAGCCATGTCAGGACAGCCAGCCAGTGAGGACTTGGTGTCAGGGAGAAGGCGAAACACAGTGAACAGGGGGTAGAATTCATGGATCATAGGTCCCTGGGGGGTTAAGGATCACAGGAATCAGGATATTAAAGGGGGTGTTTATAGGAGGTAGGACAGTGGTGCTTAGAGAGTGGGATGCTTGAAACTGAGATTTCAGAAGGGCTTTAGTGATTGCTAAAGACAAGGTCTAGGGTCTAGGGTGAGACCCTGGGAGTGAGTGGCTGAAGTAGGATGGAGGAGAAGCTCATCGAAGGTGACAAAATGAGGGAACTGAGTGAGCAGGATATAGGAAGGATCAACAATGTAGAAACTGAAATCACCAATAAGAAAGATAGGAGTAGTATTGAACAGAGTGACAGTGAGGCAGGAGTGAAGTATCTAAGGAACAGAGGGTGTAACCCTGAAAGTAGGACTGTAGCAAGGAGGGGTGGTGGGTGGTGTAATGTGATGATATGGATTCAAAGCTGCAGGATGTTACAGAGGAAGGAAGGAGAGTGGTCTAGAAGAGAAGTGGATGGATACTACTTCATCTCCAGACCTACTGGATGGGAGAGAGCACAGTTCTCACTTGAGAAATCTTCAGGGAGAGCTGGGATTCTGCTAATGTGGTCTTTTGGAAAATTCAGTGAACAGGTTAAATGTATAAGCAGTCATACAAAAGAATAATAAAATGAGGCTGGGTGCTGTGGCTCATGCCTGTAATCCCAGAACTTTGGGAGGCTGAGGTGGGAGAATTGCTTGAGCCCAGGTGTTCAAGACCAGCCTGAGCAATATGGTGAAACACTGTCCCTACAAAAAGTACAGAATATTAGTTAAGTGTGATGGTATGCACCGGTAGTCACAGCTACTCAGGAGGCTAAGGTGGGAGAATCACCTGAGCTGTGGAGGTTGGGGCTGCAGTGGACTGTGATTGCACCACTGCACTCCAGCTTGGGTGACAGAGCAAGATCCTGTCTCAAAAAAAAAAGAACAATGAAATGAGATATGAATACACATGTTGCTATGATTACTCAGAGGAGGAAAGAATATGAAGGAGGATGATGGAAAAGAAAGTGATATTTAATAGTTGACCTGAGACTTAAAGGGTGGCTAAAAGTTCTCCATTTGGATATGGAGGAAGGAAGAAGGAATGAAGGAGAAAAGAAGGAGAAAGCAAACCATGAGCAAAGGCATGATGGCATGGTTGGACTTGGGGAATGGGAAATAGATTGGTGAGAACAGAGGAGGAAGGATGAGGGGCTGGAGAGTCAGAAGCAGAGATCTCATGATGAAGGGTCTTGAATGCCACATTTTGAGTTTGAACTTTTCTTGGAAATGGTAATGAGCTATCAAAAGAGGATAAGCCAGACAGTAACTGGGTTTATAAAAAAGAATGTTGAATTAAATAAAACAACCATTCTGTGATTTGCATTTGTTCATTCACATATGTATCTATGAATGCACACATACATATGTTGGTTTATGTGATGCCAAGTATAAGGTTGATTCAAATTGCTCCATCTCAGATTATTTTGGCATCCGAATTCAGTCAAAAAACTGAAAATTTAAGGCAGAGGCCAGAACACTAAGTGGCTTGGTGAAGAGAGCTAAAGACCCCGAGTGGTAGGAGGCTTTGTGGACACAGAGATCTGAATTTAATTCCCACGTTGTCACTTAACAATTTATACCCTCAGACAAATATCTTAATTTATCTGACCCTCCTTATAAGTAAAATGGGAATAATAGTCCCTACTTGAAAAGTTCGTGTGTGGATTAAGTGAGATCATGCAGTAACATATTTAGTAGAGTGACTGTGTCACATGGTAAGTGCTCAGGAAATATTAGTTACTTTTATGGTGCATTCATTTCGGGCCCACATATCTTCTACATTACTTACTTTGTGGTATGACTGTACATGGAATCACCCAGTTTTTAAAAGTGTGTATACGTTGGCCCCACCCACGGTGATTCTGATGTAATTTATCAGGAGGATGGCCTAAACGTCATAGCTCCCCAAGGTGATTCTCAGGCACAGTGGAGGTTGCTACTGATTCTCAAAGGGTTAGACTCTGAACCAGCAGCGTCAGCATTGCCTAAGAACTGGTAAGAAATATAAAACTTCCCCCATCTACTGAATCAAAAATTCTGGGATTAGGGGTCAGCAATCTGTGTTTCAATAAGCTCCCAAGGTGATTCTAATGTACACTTAAGTTTTAAAACCACCAATCTAGGGCTAGAAATTCAGAGTGGTCAGTTTAACCTTTGGCATCTCTTATACCTGACATGTATATATCTCAAATCCCCTGACCATGCCCCACTTCAAACAAAATATAGGTGCCAGGTACTGATGATATGCAGCTGGATGAGGAAGACACAATTCCTAGTGCCATGGAATGGCCAGTGTAAACACAAACAAACAAAAAAAGCTAGGTAGCTGCTCTGGCCTTGGGCAGACTTGTGAAGGGCGACTTAGGTCCTCAACTTGTCCATTTCATACCTTTCTCTTCCTTAATCCTGTCCTTTATGCCCTGCCCACATGAAAACTTGCTCTCAGGTATGACTCTAACCTTAGTCATTTTTAATTTAGTTTGAGCTATTCTGAGGATGCAAGCCAGACAGTGTGCACCTTGGGGAAGGGACTGTGTCTCTATTTCTTTGTATGGATGCGCTTCTCTCCTAGCCCTCGTCCCAGTTCCATTTCCTGCAGTAACAGGTTGCTTGCATTTTAAGTGGTATAATGCTGAAGAGCACCGGCTTTGGCACCATGGACCTGGGGGTTTGAATCTGCAGTTTCTTAGCTGTGTAATCTTGGGCAAGTTCAAGACACTTCTTGGTGCCTCTGTTTCCTCATCTACAAATGGGCTTGATAATTTTTAACTTCAGACAGTTGTGAAGACTGTATAAAATAATGCTTGGAACATGATGAAATCTAGGATATAAAGAACACTCGATGAATGGTATTTGTTATCAATAGTTATTAAACTTCATTTTCTTATATGGAAGAGTAGGTTTTATCTGGAGTATATGATAAAATGAATGTCAGACTCCAGTGAGTTGTTAAGAAGCTTTGGGGAAGAGTCTGTTTTCCCTGAAGCACAGTTCCAATATTGATAGTCCCTTTCCAAGCAGCCTGGAACTCACATCCTCTAATGCCTCCAGAATCACTCATTGCCAAACCCTTCCAATGCTTTCCTATGGTCTCACCAATGCTGATGCTAAAACCAACTCGAGCCAGTCCTAAATCTTCTCTTCAGGGAGTTTAATGCCTTGAAAAAGCTTCGAGCTTATTTTAATTGAATTATTTCATTCAGTGTCAGGCTTAAAGAGCACCCTACAGGGCTCCAGCTCTGAATGAATGAATTTAAAAAATCAAATAATACAGATTATGGCATAATCCTTAGGGAGATATAAATAGAATCCCCTCTGTTACCTTTTCATTTCCCTAGGTTAGTTAATAAACACAATTCTATAGCATTTGCTTTCCCCTTTTCTCCCCTAATGCTCTTTAGTTGCTTTAGTAAGGAAGAGGATAAAACTCAGAATATAATAAAATGTTGGAGAAGAATTTACCATATGAATATTCAGGGCAGAAAGGGATGTTAGACACGATCTGGTCTAATCTGTACATAATTTACCTGGTGTGGGCAGAGGTCCAGAGGAGATGGGTTGGCCGAGGTCACTGAACTTCTCTTCCAGTTCAACATCACTCATCATCAGAAAAATGCAAACCTGAACCACAATGAGATATCATCTCACCCCAGTCAGAATGGCTATTGTCAGAAAGACAAAAAAATAGCAAATGTTAGTAAGGGTTTGGAGAAAATTATACACTGTTGGTAGAAAAGAAAGTTAGTATAACCATTATGGAAAACAGTATGAAGGTTTCTCAAAGAATTAAAAATAGAACTAACTGCGAGATGATCGGCAGTACCCACCATTGGGCATTCATCCAAAGGAAAGGAGATCAGCACATCAAAGGGACACTTGCACCCCCATGTTTATTGCAGCGCCATTCACAATAGCCAAGATATGGAATCAACCTAAGTGTCAATCAACAGATGAATGAAGAAAGAAAAGGTGGTGTATATACACAATAGAATACTATTCATCCAAAAGAAAGAATGAAATCCTGTCATTTGCAGAAATATTGATGGAATTGGAGGTCATTATGTTAAGTGGAATAAGCCAGGCACAGATAGACAAACTTTGCAGGTTCTCACTCATAAGTGGGAGCTAAAAAAGTTAATCTCATGAAGGTAGAGAGTAGAATGATGGTTACCAGTGGCTGGGAAGGGTGGAGGTGAAGATGAAGGGAAGTTGGTTAATTGGTATAAAAATAAAATTAGATAGAAGGAATAAGTTCTAATATTGGCTAATATAGTAGGGAGACTATAGTTAATAATAATTTATTGTATATTTCAAAAGGGCTGGAAGAGAACATTTGAGATGTTCCTAACACAAAGAAATGACAAATGTGTGAGGTTCTGGATAGCCTAAATACCCTGATTACACATTGTATGCACGTATCAAAATATCACCTGTACCACACAAATATGTATAATTATTATGTTTCAATAAAATTGAGATTAAGGACAATCTATGTATATTATATGTAAAAATAGATACAGTATTCATTGTGTGTATATATGGGATTTGATTACAGAATACTGTGTATAGACACACACAGACATATACACATCAGTGGAGACAACTCTATTCATTAGGCTCTTTCTTGGGGAGCATACTTTGTCTTAAAAACAAGACTTTGCTTAGGGTAGGGTGAATCTTAAGTATTAAAAAATGCTGCTTAATTGTTCAAATAGTAAAACAGATGTTTTGGAGGGAGGCAGGATCTAACAAGGACATCACATGTGGGAAGAAGAGAGAAACTCAATATTCTTTCCTGGCTTCCCTTCTACTCTTTCGTCTTGACCTTTCACTGCCTTTTCCCCAAGCAAAGCCTAGGGGGGCCTTAGAGAACAGAGACCTAATGAGGGAAATGAGAAGTGGTTACCATGGGGCATGATGTGAACCCCCTTCTCCATGTTTCCTCTGAGATCTTCAGTCTCACCTGTTGCTCCCTGCTTCTTTCGGTGAGTGAGGCAGATGTACTTAAAGTGTTGACAGTTGTTGGGCAATAGGAATTTGCCTTCTTTTCCTTTTTTTTTTCCCTTTGTTGCCCAATTAAAACCTTTTCGCTGCTTGGGTGAACTCAGAGGGACTGATCAGCCTCTTCTGGGTCTTCCCTTGAGGCAGGTTTTTCTGGGGTGTTCCTTCCTCATGGAGCAGAGCATGTGGCTGGTTTCAGCACTGGCCCTTCACAGCAGTAGCCATAGGCATGGGGGCCTTTTTGGCCATCATTATGGCAGAGTCTGTTCATGATGCTCTGATAGAAGTTGATAATCTGGGGTTTTGGATCCATACCATATTCATAGTATTTCATTTTCTGTCTATTTTGGAGAACAGTCTTGGGGAAAAGAAAGACAAAACCTGACACGTCAAGTTCCTACAAACATTGTTTCATTTATTTTTCACATCAGACCTTATTTTGCAGCTGAGAAAATTGAAGTATAGAGAGCTTGATGATGTACAGAAAGTCACATAATAGAGCAGGGATTATCTAAGATCAGTCTGATACCAAAGTGAGCTTGTTTGTTTTTAATAATTCCAATGGACCAGGGATGAACACTTAAAAGAATCTAGCTGGAGTTAGTTAGCTTAGGGGTGGGAAAAGTGTTTTACTTATAGAAAATATCCTTCAAAAGAAGGAAATCCTCCCACTTGTGACAACATGAATAAACTCAGAGAGGATATAATGTTAGGTAAAGTAAGCTAGACACAGAAAGACAAACGCTGCATGTGTTACTTATATGTGGAATATAAAGAGACTAAACTTATAGAAACACAGAGTAGAAAAGTGGTTGCCAGAGACTGGGGGTGGCGGAACTGGGAGGATTTTGATCAAAGGGTAAAAACTTTCAGTTACAAGATAGTAAGTTCTGGAGATAAAATGTACAGCATGATGAGTATAGTCTATAATAATGTATGTTTGATATTTGCTAAGAGAGTAGATCTTGGATCTTAAGCATTCTTACCACGCGCACGCACGCACACACACACACACACACACAGAGGTACAAAAGTAACTACAGTCATGAGTCACTTAATGACAGGGATGCATTCTGAGCAGTGTGTTATTAGGTGATTTCATCGTGGTGTGAACATCATAGAGGGTGCTTACACAAACCTAGATGGCAGAGCCTACTACACACCCAGGCTGGGTGGTCTAGACTATTGTTCTTAGGCTACAAATCTGTACAGCATGTGCTGAATACTGTAGGCAATTGTAAAACAATGGTGTTTGTGTATCTAAACATAGAAAAGGTAAAGTAAAAATGCAGGATAATCCTATGAGTCCACTGTTGCATATGCCATCCGTCCACTGAAATATTGTGATTTGGCACATACCTGTATAGGAGGTAATGAATGTGTTAATGAGCTTGACTGTGATAATCGCTTTACAGTGTATAGGTATATCATAACATCACATTGTACACATTAAATATCTACTTTTTGGGGTCAATTATAACTCAATAAACATGGGGAGATATCTACAAGCCTCTATTTTCTCCTTCTGAGCAAGAAATAAGAAGAGACAAAAACTGCTACTTGAGGAATTGAGGGTAGTAATTAAGCAAGAAAGAATCCTTGACAATGATGTGACATTCATTGGACATCGGAATTGGTTGCCAAGTATTTAAACAGGCTAAGCTTTTCCTTAAGGGTGATCTTATCTATTAACTGCCTGAGAGGGGAAAGCACAGAGGAGATGATCTCTTCAGTCCTTTGAAAGCTGTGTTTGGCAAAGAATGGTCTAAGACCATGTATATCAAAATTGCCTGGGGTGCTTAACTGGAGATTTACGTTTTTCACAAGTTTCCTTTATCAATCATGGTCCAGTCAGAAAAACAGCAATGGAGAGAGATTTAATGCATGGAATCAGTTACCGTATCAATTATTTATTTTAGGGTAACAAAACATACTAATACCAGTAGCTTAAAACAGAATGTCAGAAATAAATTTTCGATGCTGCAAAAGAAATAGCACTCGAGCATAAATTTTCTCAGCAATGCAATTTACTTCTATAGAATGGTGCATCTCACTGATGGAGCAATGGTGAGAGCACACTGGACAAGGGAGGGGAAGGGGTTCTTATCCTAATGCAGCTAGTCCCTACTGCTGTGTCTTTCCCCTGTTGGCTAGGGTTGGACCGCACAGTGCAAGCTAATTATGATTGGCTATTTTAAAGAGAGCAGGAGTAGGAGCCAGAGTTGCGGGGTGAGTAGTTTGGCAGGAAGGATGGTTACAGAACAGGTGACTCAGGATGATCAGGAACAGAGGCAGGTGATCAAGGATGACTAAGGTCACAGCAAGTGACCAAGGGTGACTAAGGTCAGAGCAGGTGATAGAGGCTGGGAGGGGTTGTTTACTGAAACTAGGGGCAAGGAGAAGTAAAGAACAAGAAAGTTAAACTTTAAAATGAGGAAGAAAGAACAGGGGAGCTGAACATACTGATACATTGGTTCTTTGGAGAGGATCTCAGAACTCATTGTACTTAACAATTTACAGGCTAAAACCTTTGAAGAGAAATCTATTATATCCTACACAGAACAACCATTTATTACTGCTCATAAGTCTACCAGTAATTGGAATTGTACTGGGTTCCCTTGTATGCCTGAGGTGAGTGTCAGGCCAGTGGGGTGGCTCTGATTCTGGGGTCTGGATGGTGTATTAGTCTGTTTTCATGCTGCTAATAAACACATACGCAAGAAGGTGGGTAATTTATAAAGAAAAAGAGGTTTAATGGACTCGCAGTTCCATGTGGCTAGGGAGGCCTAACAATCATGGTGGAAAGCAAAAGGCACGTCTTACATGGCGACAGACAAGAGAGAATCAGAGGGCCAAGCAAAAGGGGTTCATCAGCAAACTCTGCTGATGCCCCTTATAAAACCATCGGATCTTGTGAGACTTATTTGCTACTGTGAGAACAGTATGGGGGAAACCGCACCCATGATTCAATTACCTCCCACTGGATCCCTCCCACAACATATGGGAATTATGGAAGCTACAATTCAAGATGAGATTTGGGAGGGGACATAGCAAAACCATATCAGATGGTTATTGGCTGGGGCCTCTTGCTTCCACTCCACAATGTCTCTTATCTTCTAGCAGACTAGCCTGGGCTCATTCATATGGCAGCACAGCAGGATTCCCAAAGTAACAGTGGAAGCATGCAAAGTCTCTTTAGATCTAGAATCAGAACTGACACCATATTGCTTTGGCTGCAATTTATTGACCCAAGAAATTCATAAGGCCAGCCCAGATTTAAGAGGTAGAGAAGGCCTGGCACAGTGGCTCACGCTTGTAATCCCAGCACTTTGGGAGGCCAAGGCAGGTGGATCACAAGGTCAGGAGATCGAGACCATCCTGGCTAACATGGTGAAACCCTGTCTCTAATAAAAATACAAAAAGTTAGCCCAGTGTGGTGGCATGTGCTTGTAGTCCCAGCTGCTCGTGAGGCTGAGGCAGGAGAATTGCTTGAACCTGGGAGGCGGAGGTTGCAGTGAGCCAAGATCACGCCACTACACTCCAGCCTGGGCGACAGTGAGTCTCCATCTCAAAAAAAAAAAAAAAAAAAAAAAAAAGGTAGAAAAAAGCCCAGCCCAGACTCAATAAGTGGATAAATGGACTTAATATTTTGATAGGAGAAGCTTTAAAGTCACATTGCAAAGCATTGTGGAGAGAGGGAAGGGATTAACTGGGACCACTTTCTGCCAGTCGTCTACCATAGTTATACAGGTGTTAACAGGGCTGGAGGAACAGAAGGAAGGAGTATGCTACGGATTAAAAAGAAGAAAGAGGCCTCTTGGTGAGGAAGCTGTTGGTCTGGAGCTTTCATGTGCAGTGCTGGGGCCTCAGAGGGACATGTGTCAGGTTGCTGCTGCTAGAATTACTGAAGAGACAGCAAACTCTGCTGATGCTAGAGTCAGGATGACTTCTTTCTGGCTGTCAGTGAGTCACATTAGATAAACCTGACCAACAGCCCTGGCAAGGGAATCTGGGAAGTGCAGCATGTAGGCTTCCAGGGCTGGCAGTATAGAGCAGAGTACAGAGGCTGTGGGATTCTTATCGTTGTAAAGTTTGAAGACCCACTGCTCTAATATGCTATGATTCCAGGGCAGTAGCAAAATGTAAGCCCCATTCTATAGAGGAACACTGGCTGAGTCAACTGTGAACTGGTGAGGGATTCCCAGTGAATTACTCTTGTTGATTTTGCACTGTGGCTTGGCTACGGGTAGAGTTGTGATTAGATAACTCATTTGAAAGGGCAAGAAAGTCAGATTTTAATCACATCATTATCTTGAAAGAGGTTATCTCTATGGAGAAAGAACAGATATAAAAATCTTGATGTTTGCCAGTGGATGTGCTGTTTGGTGAATTGTCTTAGCTATTAGGAGAGAATATTTGCATGCATGTGTACGTGAGTGGGGTATAGAGGGATGGACAATCAGAACGAAAAAGTTCAAGGATGTGAATCACATGGAAATGATTAAGCAAATGTCAGTCTGCCAAAAGTCTGTCGGAAGACACAACTCTAGATTCTTTAATGAGAAGAAGAGATTTATAGGCATATTATTAGACAAATCCAGTAGCTGCCACTTACAGCTAATTACTAACTACTCCAGTTGTGTGGACACCCAAAGGATGGGGTAGGGGGCAGGAAGGCAGAAGAGAGGGGAACAAATAGCACAAGGATGAGTTTGCTACTGGGTAGTTTATAAAAATTCCACACTGAACACCTCAGATGCTTAATTATGGATCCTGATGACATTTAAACACACAATGGACTGCTCTGGAAGACTAATGTGTTTAAAATATGCATTACTTTCCTAAATAACTATTTATCAGTGATTTACACTGGTTAATTATTGTTTAAAATTGGCTTGCAAATGTGAAAAAACATAGCCACATAATCTTAGCTCTTTAAGACACTTTAGAAATCATTGGGCCGGGCACAGGGGCTCATGCCTGTAATCTCAGCACACTGGGAGGCCGAGGCGGGTAGATCACGAGGTCAAGAGATTGAGACCATCCTGGCCAAAATGGTGAAACCCTGTCTCTACTAAAAATACAAAAATTACCTGGGTTTGGTGGCACATGCCTGTAGTCCCAGCTCCTTGGGAGGCTGAGGCAAAAGAATCGCTTGAACCCGGGAGGCAGAGGTTGTAGTAAGCCGAGATCGCACCACTACACTCCAGCCTGGGCGACAGAATGAGACTCCGCCTCAATAAATAAATAAATAAATAAATAAACCTTGCTATGAGATTCTGATGTCCTGCCTGCCATTTCCCTTGCCCCACCTTGTGCTAAGAATATATTTTAAGGCACTGTTTAGCAGAAGGGAGATTTCTTTCCTGTCTACATACTTTCAGTTAGGTAAGTCTTTTGCCCAAAGCTGATCCTCCACCGAGGGACTTCCTGGGAGGCTCACATGGAATACACACCCTTATTAGAGATCTCCGTGGGCACATCCTTTGCACTGAAGGATCAGCATGGAGTAGCGATAAAGGCATTAGCCATTATCAAGTTGGCTTCTTCAAGCTTCTGGAGTCCAGAGAAGTATGGAATGATGTCCAGTTCAGGCCGCCTTGAGCACCGATCCCCAGGCACCAGGCTGCTGGTGTGTTCACTCAATGGTGAGTGCCAGTTATAATCAGTGAGGGGAGCCAGCACTAGGGATAAGTGGGTCGGAGGAGACCTTGTCTTTCTTGTCCAGCGCAATATCTGCCACTCCTGAAACATTTTCTGGCACATGCTAGGTGTTCAGTAAACATTTGTTGATTGAATGAATGAAAAGGAGTCCCTTATGGGTGTCAACGGTGAAACATCTGACTTTAATGTATCTTGAGTCACTCCGTGTTCTCCTTCTAGAAGTGTGGTTGGATTCTGAGTATAGCTGGGATTCATCCAGTAAAGTTCCACAAGGCTTAATATGTGATGATAAATCATAACCCTTCTAGGTGCTCAGAATCAATTTCACACCTCATCTGTTACCATGAGCAGAGTGTGTGAGAAAGTCCCCTCACCGTGGTAATACATCAGCTCACAAAAATCAAAAATGCCTGAAGATTAGAGAAGGGAACACTGTTATAGTCCATGGTGCTTAATCGGCTACCCAGACATTGATGGATTTCAGGGGATATTTACATCTGTATCATGGCATCCAGAATGTCTCAAGCAGAACCCATAGTTTATGGGCAGCATGGTAGCAATTTATAAAATTCATTTATTATTATCTATAGTCATAAACTAGGTCTCTCTTTGTAGAAATATTCTCTAACTAGAAAAATAAGAACAGAACTGGAGATGAAGTACTCTCTAGAACAACGAAAGTGCAAGGCTGCCAGAGTCCTCACTGTGCCCATGACAGATAGGACTAACTGGTCATAGTTTATTTTCCTGCCATGTCTGGGAGCAGCCTCATTACTTCTTCTTCTTCTTCTTCTTCTTCTTTTTTTTTAACTTTTATTTTAACTTCAGAGGTATCTGTGCAGATTTGTTACATAGGTAAACTTGTGTCGTGGGGGTTTATTGTACAGATTATTTCAGGTATTACGCCTAATATCCATTAGTTATTTTTCCTCATCGTCTCCATCCTCCCACTCTACAATAGGTCCCATTGTGTGTTGTTCCCCTCTATGTGTCTATGTGGTCTCATCATTTAGCTCCCACTTATAAGTGAGAACATGCAGTATTTGCTTTTCTGTTCCTGTGTTAGTTTGCCGAGGACAATAGCCTCCAGCTACATCCATGTCCCTGCAAAGGACATGATCTTGTTTTTTTTTTTTAGCCTCATTGCTTCTTAATCCAAGGCTCTAAGAAGACCCTGCTGGTTGATCTGAGATGGAATGCTGAACTGAAACTCACTGACCATCGCTGATCTAGAATTTGTATTTGATTATTATTTCTCTGGAAGGATATTAGTAGGCAATAAGAGAGAGTAAAGGGGAAAGCAAATGAAATACCAGGGATTTGGAAAGGATCTTGAATTAGATCAGCTGTTCCTTTTCCTTTCTTCTGGGCAGGATAATATTCAAAGTAATTGGCTGAAGAATTCCTCAATGGCAGTGCTTCACTAATGGAAACTTTTGGGTCATCTGCATCAGAATCACACTGGTGATAATGAAGGTACTTGTGCTTCTCTCAAGACTTACGGAATCAGGACCTCTGGGTTTGAAGCCAAGGACACTGGATTAGGACACGCATCCTGGTGTATCTTAGTGACTTTAAAGTTGGAGAGACACTGCCCTGTGGAGACCTGGATTCTAGTCCCAGCTCTGCCATGCGCTTGCTGCGTGACCTTGGGAACATCTCTTACCTAAGTCTCAGTTTCCTCATCTTAAAGAGGAATAATAACATTTGTTCCATCTGTCTGCCTCATAGGGCAGTCATGAGGCTCAATTGAGATGAAGGCACCTGAGAATGCTTTGAAAAGAAATAAGTGCTGTAAACATGGGATATATTTTTGTCCACCTGTTATACTTGATGGGGAGTTGGGAAACTGAGTTGGATTTTTAAAACTGCATTATAAATTTACCAGGAGTCGGTGATCTATGAAAAACCATGATGACATAGAAAAACAAAACAAAACAATTCTGTTGAGTAGACCAGAGCAGTTGTTATCAACCATGGTTATGAATTAGAATCATCTGGGGATATTTTAAAACTACTTAAGCCAGGGCCCCATCAAGGCAGAGTTAAAAGAGAACCCAGGGAGTGGGGGCTGGGCAATGGTGAGCTGTTGCATTTGGCTCACACATAATACTGGGTTTGAGAACCGCTGTTTTTGGCCATAAGGTGCTATTGAAACTTTCTAAGCAGGTAAGTGATGTCTTCTGTCATGATAGAAGCTTAAGACTGAGCCAGAACAATCCAGACTTTGGTTGGTAGGAACACAGGTTTTGGGACTGGAGGAACTAAAGTTAAAAATCCAGCTTTGCCTCATACTAGCCATGTGGCCATTTGTAAATAACTTACTGTCTCTGAGCTTTAGTTTCCTCTCTAAAACAGAAATGGCGATACTTTGTATGGATATCAAAGATAAAAGTTGTAGGCAGAGCATCAGTACAGGACCCAAATTACTGTAAATGCTTAAGAAATGGTAGTTATCATGGTGGGCACTCTTACTATCCTTCTCAATCCCAAACTTGCTGAGTGCTGGATAGTCGTCAGGGTTAGATGGGCATGGTGGCCTGGGCTCTAACTGTTAAACTTTGCATCCTGATGTGATTTAGCACTGTGTTCAATGCTACCTCCTTTCTCTGAAGGACGTCTGGAGAAGTTGCTGTGCTTAAGCAAGCTTCTTTCTCTACAGCCATGTCTCAGGGATACGGAGTCAAAGGGTTCCCATTTAGGATGACAATACATAAATCACATGCACATTTATAATTTAAAATGCAAGGGAGAAGGTAGAACTTTTCAGAAGGCCACAAGGAATAAAAATATAATGCACATAAAGACATTGGCATTCTCTTGGTACTTATTGGCAGGTGGTTCCATTTTGGCCATTCTAAAGTGAGAACTCCTGGGCTGGGTATAGTGGCTCACTCTTGTAATCCCAGAACTTGAGGAGGCTAAGTTAGGAGGATTGCTTGAGCCTAGGAGTTTAAGACCAGGCTGGGCAACATAGATTCAATTTCTACCAAAATAAAAAAAGCCAGATGTAGTGGCACATGCCTATAGTCCCAGCTACTCAGGAGGCTGAGGCAGGAGGATGGCTTGAGCTTGGGAGGTTGAGGCTGCAGTCAGCCGCGGTCGTGCCACTGTACTCCAGCTTGGGTCACAGAGCAAGAGTCTGTCTTAAACAACTGCAACAAAAACACCCCAAACCCAACCAAAAAAAGTGAGAAATTCTCAACCAAGACTTACTGATGGCAGAAACACAAATAACTGATTTCATCTTGGAGGATCCAAGGAGATGTCTTTTAGGTTTTGGAGTTTGCCTTGATAAAACTTTCACTACAGGTGGGGGATACCTTCCTTATTAAAGCTTATGCGGGTGAGCAATGAATCTCTTCAAGAGAGAAGGGGCAGAAAATCTTATCGATCTGGATCTATCTGCCTGCACCAGGGGACTTTGCTGGAATTTCATGTTCATCTTTTTCTTTCTTCTGTCTCCCTCTCATATCTGTGGCCTTTCAAAATATATAGCTGCTTCTGTACTAGTGTGGTGGATTCCTTACACTTTTTCAGTTCTTACTACTTTATAGACTAGAGGTGTGGAGGATTTTAGAGATCATCTGGTGGCTTCAAACTTGTGTTCTACAGATTAAAACGAAGAATTTTCTTTACACAAAATCATAGGGGAAGGCCTGGAATGTGAAGCAGGTAGGATGAAAGCAGCTTTGGTGATGTAGGGAAGGAGGCCTGACCCTTTGCACCCTGTGAATGGGAAACACATCTGAAAGCAATAACTTAAGCATGCCCTGAGAATGACCCTGAATGGGAGACACACCCAAATGTGTCTTCTGAGCTTGAGAGTCCTGGAGTGGTCAACGCGGATATTCGTTCTTGTCTATGAGGAACATCTGAGCTACTGGCTCACCTGTGGAACACAGGCCATACAGGGGATTGAGGCCCTAAGTTTTGGGTTGAATGAAATTTGCTAGGTGGAGATTGTTAGGGGAAGTGTTAAGTGAAAATGCTATAGAAACTGCATGTATTTTGCAAGTGATTGCGGTTCTTCTGCCCAGCCTACCAGCATTGGACTGTATGTAAGGTGGTTTTCGTGTCCATCTCGTAGCCACTGGACTGTATGTAAGGCAGTTCTCCTGTGCATCTCACTGCCACTGGACTATCTCCCTGTATTAAAGCCCCCGATCAAACTCCACATCTTGTTTTCTGGCTCTGGGTCTGTCTACAGCCTCTCAAACCTGGTGCCTTCCCAACTGCAATCACTCACAGTTGCTCACATCTCCCGGGGGTTTTGCAGAGCTAGGTTTAATACAATTGAATACAACTGGTCCCATTAACTCTCATTTTGAAAATGAGCCGAGTCCCCAACAGGGAAAGTAATTGGCTCAAGGTCACGCACTGGATTAGCCCAGGACTTGAATTGAGACTTCCCTACCCTTTCCCACCATCCCTAGATCCACAAAGAAGTCTGAAGGGTGACTGGAGACTGGAAAGTGAATGATCTAACGGTGGATGCCTCCTCTTAGCCAGGCTGCCCCTTTCTTCAAAGCCTTATAACCCTCCACTCCATCTAGAATCTTGAATGAAAAATCATAAAACTTCTTCCTGACCGGGTGCAGTGGCTCACACCTGTAATCCCAGCACTTTGGGAGGCCGAGGTGGGCAGATCACAAGGTCAGGAGATTGAGACCATCCTAGTTAACACGGTGAAACCCCATCTCTACTAAAAATAAAAAAAATTAGCCAGGCGTGGTGGCGGGCACTTGTGGTCCCAGCTACTAGGGAGGCTGAGGCAGGAGAATGGCGTGAACCCGGGAGGTGGAGCTTGCAGTGAGCTGAGATCGTGCCGCTACGCTCCAGCCTGGGTGACAGAGCGAGACTCCATCTCAAGAAAGCAAAACAACAACAACAAAAAAAACTCCCTGAACTGGCCTCTTTCCTGCCCAGTATTTCCGTCCTTCTGGCTTGTTAATTTTAGTTTTGGAGTCAGAGACCTAGTGACAACCACTATTGTGCGGGGCTCCTTTGCTGCTCAATAAATGCTAATAAACCATAATCTGCAATCCTATCAATCGCTGCTGCCTGAACCAAAATGAAAGGGCAAAGATTACTTCGGTCTGAATTGGATTTGAAAAGGCTGAAAGAACAGGCTTTTGAGTGTGCAGTGGAAATGCCAGTTGAATATTAATTATGGCAGCACCACTGGCCTGCAGAAGGTGCAGTGGTTTAGCAATGAGAACTGGAGAGGGGTGATCAAGTGTGGACAGTATACTTGTACATGTGGAAACTGAGAGTGTGGCTTCAAATAGAGCCAGGGGAGCCTTGGGGTTGCTTTCTGCAGCTCTCCTGGTGCTCAGAGGGGTCTTTCTGGTCTTCTAATTTGCTTTTCTTATTTACTGCTCAGTATCACCAGGAAGACTCAGCCAGGAGCTATCTTAAGGGCATGTTTTAATTAGTGGCCTGGGGATTCAGCATGGAGCAGCAAGGTAGATGAGGGTTCCAGACCCTCTTTGGCCCCACTAATTATTTTCTACATTCCAGGAATGGGATGCTCATCTCTCCAAGTGATCCAGACACATAATTACAATAAATCTGCTTTGCGCAGTGGGTGCCTGCACACAAACACATGAAGCATTAACGGGATGGGGGCGGGGGACAGGGAAAGAAATTTGCTTATGGTCCTAGTTAGCCATAGGCAAGGGATGATTTCTGTCTATCTTAACCCATGGCAAACTTTTATATTATGTATACTGAATAATTTCCTACAGATCTAACTGCCCAATAGACTGTGTGACTAATTGTTTCTTTCCACTTAAAATGGCAACCTCCTGGTAGGCTGTATGTTCTGGTGCAATTATGTCGGCCCCAGGCCAGGGCCAGGCCATTTTAGCCACCTGAGGAGTGTGCTAATTGTCCTGAAGTATGCTGCCTGGTGTGTCTCATTGCTGTAGTGGTTTTAATGGGAACTTCTAATTAAAAATGAGAGAGTCAGGGCTGGGTGCATTCCTCCGGCAACAGAGGTTTGGGCAGGGCCCCTTCGAGCACACTGATGTGAGCCACCCCATCATGGGAGCCAGCTGGGGCAGAAATTTATGTGCCTCTGGTTTGGTTTGTCTACCAGGCATGGCTCTGGCTGTTAGAGCTGTAATTAGAGCTGGGCCAATGTCAACATGTCTTCCAGGGCGCCAATCCTCCTCTCGGCTCTGTGTCAGTGTTTGTCGACTGTGTGCCTGTGCGGAAGCTGGGAGGGAAGGAGCTGGGAAGTTTCAGCAACTGCCTGCGCCATGCCTCATAGATCAGAACCATCAATTTTCCTAGAATTTTGACGATCATCTGGTCTTTTGGGGAAAAGAAGGGGAGGCTGAGATAAGAGACCACCTGGTATGGGGAAAGTCGGGGTGGGGGAAAGGTATCTCCACATCTCTGCCTCCTGGTTTTGTGGTCAGGAGTAGATGAGAGAACATTTTTATGAACTAGTCCACTGCTATCATTGGCCAAGGCCTGGTGCTAGCCTTGGAAAGACCTAAGGTTGAATCATTCATGACCTGTGACTTCAGGCTCTGACCTTCTAGCAGGAATGACTAAAAAAAACCAACATAGACATGAGTAACTAGAAGCCTATGTATATTAGGTTCCACAGTGATGTACAAAGAACTTTGGAAGTTCAGTGAGTAGGGATAGCTTTATAGAGAAAGTGGGTCTTTAGAGGTCTGAATTTGAGATTTGCGCTTTAAGCAGGCATTCTAGGGAAAGAAAATGGCTACAGCAAAAGCACAGAGGTTGCAAAGTACAAAATTTGTTCAGAAAGTCAACAGTGTGTAAGGGTCCCTGCAAGGTTCCCATGATCATGGGCTCTGGGCTTGGTGAGTTGGGTCAAAGTCAGGGGATGGTGGCTGAGGGAGCACCTGGTTCAGGAATTGGGGCATGAATTTGTGATTTTTAACTTATTTACTTTGGGAGTTATCTTAATATCCTTCAGATTCTTTTCTTACCACCTGCTTACCCTGTCTGCCTCTCC
Source organism: Rhinopithecus bieti (assembly GCF_001698545.2). Classification (NCBI taxonomy): domain Eukaryota; kingdom Metazoa; phylum Chordata; class Mammalia; order Primates; family Cercopithecidae; genus Rhinopithecus; species Rhinopithecus bieti. Next base: position 1,326,598 of record NW_016808195.1, read on the forward strand.
CATCTGCAATCTATATTTGTGATTTGCTAATGCTTAGCCAGTCAGCACGTTTTCAGTTGACTTACTGGTGGCTTTAATTATCCTTTCCAGGAGCTGGATCAGTCTGGCTTCTAACATGTCTACTTTAAAAAAAAAAAAAAAAAAAAAGATTTCTTATTGATAGCTTGAAAGAAAGCTTCAAGGGCATTTAAGTGTAAACTGAATATGAGAACCATTAATTCAGAAAAATCTGGAACCCTGAGAAGTCCTCTAGGCTAATCCCCTCATTTTAAAGGAGGAGAGGAGGAGAAAAGTCTCACAAGAAATTTGCAGATCTGGGAGCCCAGATCTTTTGACTCTAAATTCAGCCAGAGTTCCTTTCACTACGCTATAGAAGGAGGGTTGCCTAGTGGGTGATATTTTGGACACTGAAGTTGGGCAACGTGAGCTTAAATCTTGGCTCTCAGCCACATACTTGTCTGTTGACTTCGGGAATGGTATCAAGCTCAGGTTGCCCATCTATAAAATGGAACAAGGAAGCCAAATGGGAAAACACATTAGCATTTGCAGGGAACAAGGAAAGGAGGTGTATTCCCTGTTTATCCTGTTGTATCAGCAGCAGTCTGATGTGCAGGCAGCCACTTCCATGGGGTCTTCTGGCCGAAGGTGATTATCTCCCCACCATGGCCTCCTACTCTACCCTGAGACCTCTCACTCCTGCTCCTTCAGGATGAAGTACTCTAAACAGCTGATAAAATAGATGAGTTACCAAGACAGAATCTCACATTAGGTCATGATGTTCATTAAAACCATGATCTGAATGATCATGGTCCTCTGATTACCTGGAGCCAGTTGACTGATGGTGGGGCCAGGAGGATGATGCCCTGGACTCTCATCAGGTATTTGCAGCTTCTTAATAGCCACAAACCTGAAAAAGGCAACCCAGGACCCCCAAAAGGCATACCTCCCCTTTCCCTCTGTCTCTGAGAGCAGCCCTCACTTATGATTTTCTTCAGTAGCAACAATCACAGTATTCCTGGGCACTTCCTACTTGGGAAAGCATCAACAGGTCCATTTGGTAAAAGTCCCCATTGAGTGGTATCCCAGAAGTTCCATTTCAACATGAAACAGACCTTCTAAATCACTCTCTTCTGGCCAACAGGCAGGCTCATGGGGGTAACTGAGAGTAAAAGAGGTGACTCTCAGGCTCTGGTAAGTTCATATCTCTCTGGACCTCTATTCCTTGCTCTTTAAGAGGAGGGCTTGTCTAGAAGCCTAGCAGATGTTAAGATGTTAAGCAGGTCTTGGATTTCCTTCTTAAAAGGAAACCCTCACTATCTAACATACGAGTGTACTATAACTGGGGAAAGCAAAATGTGTGCTTCTCTTTACGCATTTGTCTTGTGCATCCAGTAAAAAGAACAAATGCTTATAAATATACATTTTTTTTTTTCTGTGGGAAGAAGGGAAGGTCATCTTAAGGGCTCAGAAGCAACAGTTGGTGGTGCTTTGGAATTCAGTTCTGCTTCTGCAGATGGGAAAAGAGAACACTGAGAGGTGCCTTCTTACTAATGTAGGCTATCCTTCAATTCCAGGCTGCCCTCTGCAAACAAGGTGATATGAGGAGTTCTGGAAAGATCTTCTTGTCAAACATATATACTAAGTCCCCTGCCATGTAGCCTAATACTTTATTATTTTACCTTTTTGGGCAAATCTTTGTATTTTTAAACATTCAAACAGCCTTGGAAAGAATTGCCTGTTCAGCTCTGATGAGATTGTTGAAGAGCCCTTGTTGAGGGGCGTTGTCAGGAGACCTCAATTATAGTCCCAGCTTTGCCTCCAAATTGCTGGGCGACCCCAGTCACATCTGCCTATCTCTTGAGTTTCATGATCTGCATGAAATAGTGACATTTTATGTGCAGGAATATCTTTCCCCTTGTCTTGTGGGCACATAGGTTAGCTGGCATAGGAAGAGCTCTTGATATTGGAGAAAAACCTTTTCCCCAAAGCCAAGTACCTGCTCAGCCAGCCTCCCTGTGCTGTTCTGGGGTCTTCAGACCAGAAGAGAAGCACACATTTGCTTTCCCCAGGCTCTGAGGATCCTACCGTATCCCAGGTGGTCTTGGTCCCTGTGGCACCTGGGCTTACTTTTCCATAGGCCTGACCTGTGAGGAGTTGGCTCCTCTCACAGACCTACTAAGCATCAGGGGAGAGACTGTGGCAGTCTGCATATCCACAGAGGAGGGGCTTCCAGGCAGGGCAGTGCTTGGACAGGGGCACTAGAGACTTGTCTTGGTGTTTCAATTACATAGTAAGCAATTATGTTTTGTTGGGGGGGGGAGGTGTGTGAGCACAGGTGTTGGAGGTTACAGGAGATGAAAGCTCCTCTTCCCCACTCCTTAGCATACCTTAGGGCCTGCATGAGGAACAGAGGTGTTCTGGCTTGGGTTTCCCTCCTGACGGTTGGGGAGAGCAGTTGCTTTGGACCCTCATCAGGTATTTGCAGCTTCTTAATAGCCACTAATCTGAAAAAGGCAACCCAGGGCCTCAAAAAGGCATAGGGGTCCAACCCATTATCTACCCTTTACCTCTGTCTGAGAGCAGCCCTCACTTATGTTTTTCTTCAGTAGCAACAATCACAGTATTCCTGGGCACTGCCATGTGCCAAGCACTGGAAACACAGCAGGGAGTAAGTCCAGGGTCCCTCCTTCATGGGATTTTTCCACTGGTGTCTGTGTGTATATGTGTCTGTGTGGTGGGGAGGGGAGGGAGGCAGAGAGAGATAACTACAAAACAGTAAATCACAAGGACTTGAATATACTGGAGGTCTTTCCCACCCTGTAACCAGCCTCCCCACATAGCTTCAAGAATCACAGCATGTTAGAACCAGTCTGGTTCCCACCTCGAGAGTCTGAGGAAACAGGTTGAAACCTGGTGACAGGATTTGTCCAGAGGCATCATAGAAACTGCTGGTAGACCCAAACTGGAAACCTAGCCTTTGACTTCTGGCTTCATCCCCCCATACTCTCCTCACCCAACCTGCCACCCTCAGTCCTGTTTCCCCTGCTCCTGATACAGGAAGAGCTCCCAGTGAGGCACCTCCTTCACTGATACTAGGTGGCACCAGAACACCTTCCCACAAAAAGACTCCTGGACTTGGCTCCTGTCTGAAAATGCCCACAATCTCATTGTGGGTGTCCTGAAGTTTTGGCTGGGCAGCACTCCTCTGGTAGTGCCCTCAAAAGGCCTGCCTGCTCAGGGCATTGCCCCAGCTCATAGGCCTCACCTCCTTTATCAGTGGAGTCCTGCCTGGGTCCCAGGCTCCTTTGGGGGTTCTCTTTTTTGGGTACCTGGGAGGATTCATCCTCCCAGGTGACTGACTTCTCCTGGGGGCTCTCCATGCCCATGGGAAGGTCTGGCTGGGTGCCCAACTTGGGGGAGATATGTTAGGGCAATGCAGGCATGAATGCTGGTTCGCTGTGATCTGGTCCCCACCTGCCCTCCAGCTTCATCTTGCAGTTTTGTAGCCCTGTGATCAAAAGTACAGCCTCAGCCAGGTGCAGTGGCTCACACATATAATCCCAGCACTTTGGGAGGCTGAGGCAGGTGGATCACCTGAGGTCAGGAGTTTGAGATCAGCCTGGCCAACGTGGCAAAACCTCGTCTCTACTAAAAAAAAAAAAAAAAAAAAAAATTAGGTGTATTTGGTGGCAGGCACCTGTAATCCCAGCTACTTGGGAGGCTGAGGCAAGAGAATCACCTGAACCCGGGAGGCAGAGGTTGCAGTGAGCTGAGATTGTGCCACTGCACTCTAGCCTGGGTGAAAGTAAAACTCCAACTCAAAAACAAGAGTACACCCTCTGGTTTCAGACTCCACAGATTAGAATGCTACCTCGCTGCTCATTAATTGTATGATTGTGATACGTTTATAATACATCAGCTTCAGCTTCTGAGAATGAGGATGTGGTAGATTTCAAATGTTTACTTACAGCTCTTCTCATTAAAAGTGGAATGTATTTTCCTATACCCTTGAAACTGGGCTGGCCTTGGGACTTGCTTTCATAGAATGTGGTGGGCAGTGATGATTTATGAGTTTGAGCTTAGGTCTCAAAGGCTTTGCAGTTTCTGTTCTCACTCCAAGTATTGCTGCTATGTGACAAGGCCAGGCAGGCTTCCTTGAGGATGAGACATCACATGGAGAGAGATCCCAGCCATACCAGCCAAGGTCCCAGACAGAAGCAAGTTCAGCTGATGCTGTGTGGAGCACAGGTGAGATGTCCTGGAGGAGTCCAGTCCAAGTTGCCTACACACAGCATGATGGCCACAGAAATGATTGCTGCATTAATTTACCAAGTTGTGGGATGGTTTGTTATGCAGCAGAAGCTAACTGAAATAGGGGAGAGTAACTACCCTTACCTTATAAAGCTGCTGTGAGGTTTCCATGATGATGTGTGCTTAGACCATCACCTAGCACACAGCAAGCAAATACAGTCGTTACTACTAACAGATCCTGTAGCACCTCCTCTGTCTTATTGGCTTCTAGCCACACCATCCTCCTTCCTTTTCCTTAAATACAACAGCCTCTTCTTTGGGGCTTTTGTACTTAATTCTCTGAAAGGGCCCTTCTTTGCTGTCTTGTTCTCATGATTGAGGTCTCAGCTGAAATGTCTCCTTCTTGGAGAAGCCTTCTCTGACTATCCTGGGAACCCTTCCTCTCCCTTCATCTCCATTCTTGCTTCCTCTCATAGTATGTAATATCACATTGACTGACTTCCTTAATATTATCTGTCTTGCTTTCTAGATTAGGAATTTTAAGGGCAGGAACTGGGCCTGTTTTTCTTCCCTGTTTTATCCTTGCTGCCTATCACAGTGCTATGTCCAACAGGCACTTAGTTGATACTGATTGAATAAAAAGAGGCACCCAAATCAGTCTCGATTTGAGGTTGGTGCTGGACCAAATCAGTCTTGATTTGAGGTTGGTGCTGGGCTTCCAAGAAGAGAGGAGTAGCCAGGTTAGAGTTCTAGACTATACGTGCTGCTTCTAATTCTTACAGCCCTTTTGATTTGTCATATTTTCATGTTGGGTCCAATAGCCGAATATGTTCCTGATACTCTATACTTTCAGTGGGGGTTGGTGGCATTGGATTCTCGACAAATATGTGGCTTCTCAAAGACAGATTGAGCTCCTCACAGCACCTTGCACATTGTCAGGCATCTAGTAGGGGCTTAACAGAAATTTATTGGACAGATACATGAATGAATGAATGAATGAATGAATGCAGAAGAGGATGGGGGGGATGAGAAAGTCTTCAGAAGTAGTGATAATGATATAAAAGAATAATAATATGAACTTATGTTGGCAGGCAACTATGGAAAACCACGTTTAATTTTAATAAAGGATGACATATTTCCAATCAGTAAAATATCATAAAAGTATAAAAATGTACTAAGTACAATCATTAGCATTATGTTATAGGGGAATAGTTGTTATAACTTTTCCCTGTAAGATGGCACTTTGGATGGTCACAGTTGGCTTGATTTACAGAGGGGCAAGAGTAGGTGACCAGTTGTACCAGTTGCTCCAGTTTCCTAGGATTTGAGGCTCTAAAAATGAGAAAGTCCCAGGCAAACTGGGATGGTTGGTCATACAAGAAAAACAGCAGCATCAAAATGTTGGCTATAGTTTGGAACTTAGGAAAAGAATCAGACATTATTTTTTTCAACTTCTCAATCGCTTTTCCCCTTAGCTCTGAAATAAAAATCCCTTTGTTATTACTGAGGGTGTTACAGCTTTCAGAGGCTTTTTACCACTGGGTTTCATGTAATTTTGACTTAATACCTATGTCAAGCCTGGGAAGAAAGGCAATTCTAACCAACTTGCAGGTGTGGCATCCTGCTTCGAGCTGCCTGCATCCTAGAGAGAATGGAGGCAGAGCAAGGATTCAAACTCAGATCTTCTGAGGCCACTGTTCTGTTCTTTCTGGCTTTTAGTAGTAGTCAGAAATTGTTTGGGGAAAACATTGGGGTGCCTGAGATCCAAGTTTTGACTCAGTCCCCTCACTGGAAACAATTCACATCATCACCACTTTGCCTGGTATGTGACCTGTCCCTTCGTGGGCAATCCTCATGCAGGATTCCTCCAAATACCCACCATCTGGCTAGTGCTGACATCATTATGTGGCAGAGGCAGTGAAACAGTATACTGGCTCCAGGACAGTGCTGCAAATGGCCCTTCCGGTCCAGGTTTGTCAAGAAGATGGTCAGAAGGCCAGCTCCCTGTGCCATTTGCCAACTCGATTCAATGTTTTCTGGCATCTTTGCTGAGGAGGTTCTTGAGTGATAGGTCAACTTATGGCTGATGGCATGACTCATAGGCTCAAAGACTCGCCACACTTATTGCATCTATTTCTGTCCTTTTTGCCTACTATATAGGTACTAGCTTAAGGTGGCTCAGCACCCTTTCTGGCTTATTTTACAAGACTAGGGTTAGGCTATTCTTTCCCACAGCAGACCTGGCTTCTCTTGACAGCCTATTAAAATTCTACTGTTCATTCTTTTAACACTGTTTTGAGCTCTTTTATATATTTGACATTTATAACCTCTAGGGATAGGAAGTCTATATAATACTTCTTTTCCCTATGAAGTGACACTTCCTCTGACTCCTCTAACTGAAGCAGGCCAGTGTCTTCCAGAGGGTGGTATTCTGGAATAAGCTGAGTGGGGTTTCATATGAGCTCTACCCTTGAAAATGTCATTGTTTAAGCTCAGGGTTGCTTTATCATATGGGCCTATTCTGGGTGCAGATGTGCTTATATCTCCTGATTTACAGGTTTTTTTTTCTTTTGTTCTAAGAGCTGAATGAGGATGGGTAATTTTATTTAAAAATAAACACAATAAACAGCTTTTAAAAAAGAGTGCCACCTATGTCCTCTTGTCAGATTCCCCAGATGGTGGGACATATGGCCTGTCAGTCAAAACAGGGGTCTCTGGTGCACCTGTTCCCTTTTGCATGTCTATTCTTCATGCCTCTTACACTAGCTGTGACCCTACAACCCTCAGAAGAGTCTGTGACACTGAGTTCAAATCCACTTTTCTTTCTGGCTTTTAGTAGTAGCTTTTTAGACGTGGCTTTTCTTTGGCTTACAGACAAAAGGCAGAACCAACTCGCTGTGCACGGAAGGGATGTTAATCCCAACTAGGCCGTCACCACAATACACTCGAGATGAAGCCTTTGTGTGCACAAGTCTCTTACGAAACTTTAACTCTAGGCACTGAGGGGTAAAGAAGCCCAGAAACTTCCATATCCTGAGATATTGCCTGGGTTGATACACTTCTTGGAATCTTGGAAACTTATGGCCCAGTTGCATTGGGTTGTAGGCTACACTTATCTAGAGGGTCAGAGGAATAGCTTTGGGCTAAACCAATTTGAGAACTCAGTGCAACAAAAACAACCTCCTTCTCCAAACTGCAAAATGTGCTGCCTGGCAGCAGCAGAAAACTAAAGGCCGACTGGGTTTCCAGTCTTCGTGTCAAACCCCTTGGGGCCAGCGCTTCCTCCATGGAAGTCAAGGTTGTTGGAGAAAAAAAGAATAAGACTGGCACGTTGTTTCCTCTATGAAGAGGAAGGGGTCAAGGGTTACGTGGGCCAGTGATTGAGTGGCCTCTGTTGAGTTTGTATGGACTTCTGCAGCTCCTCATATGGTCAGTGAACTCTGGGATCGGCGATGGCTGCCCCTCTTTGAGCACCGGGACATATCAGTCTGTCCTCTTGAGTTGGCCATTGTCCTATTAGGCCCCAGCAGGTGCTCCCCGGATGAGAGTTGAGCCGAGGAGTCCCCTGAGCATGAGTCATCCCTCATGCGCTCTGTGCCGCATCTCTGTCCGTGGAGCACTGACTCTTTGATGTGCTTCCTCTTGGGAGGGTTAGAGCTCTTTGAGGTGCTGGTACTGAAGTCCTGTCCTGCGATAGATGACACTGGGTGGTGAGTGGGTCGAGCCACTTCGGAGACAGGGGCAGCCCCCTGTCTGCTTCTCCAACTCTGGATTTCCAGGTTTCTTTTGTCTGGGGGCAGTTTGTCAATTTTCTGAGCTTTTGAGATTAGAGACTTCCCATAGGTTCCTTGTAGGGACAGGAAAAAGTATCTGGTGGGAAATAACAGAATAAAGATATTTCTGATTTCTATTACTTCAAAAACTTCAGCATTAAAAGATGGTCTTTAGAATCCAGCTCCCTGCTCAGGGCAAGATCCTCTTTACTGCACTCCTAGCTATTAAATCCATGCCTGAGCACCTCTAGTCTTGGGTAGCTCAACAACAAAAATAACAACAAAACATAACAGTTAACATTTATTATACACCAGGACTATTCTAAGTGCTTTATGCATTATTAACTCATTTTATTTTCCCAACAATCCCATGCGGTTATTACTTTCGTTTGCCTCTGAGTACAGATAAGGAAACTGAGGGACTGAGAGATTTAATGATTTGTCCACAGCCACACAGTGGTTGAGCTATGGTCAGAACCACACACTCTGAATCCAAAGACTTGTCTCTTATTTGCCATGCACAAAGCAGTCCATTCTATTTCTGGGCTACTCCAATTTAGGCAAATTTAATTGCTGTGTCATGTTAAGCCTTTGTAAAACCTGATGATTTTAAAATAGTTTTAGAATCCACATTCTTTTCTTGAATCTGTGGGCCTTGCTGACTTGACAGTGTCATCCTATTACCAAAATTTGCCAGATAAAGAAATAGGGGCCCCAAGAGGTAAGGTGAGATTCCCAAAGTCTCCTGAGATGTTAACAGATCTCCTTGTTGACTGACTCAAGGTTTTTATACCCCTGCCAAGCTCCATACAGTCTGTAGTAGACTCTGGAATTGGAAGTCTTTTTTTGTTTTTGAGATGGAGTCTCACTTTGTCACCCAGGCTGGAGTGCAGTGGCGCGATCTCGGCTCACTGCAAGCTCCGCCTCCTGGGTTCACGCCATTCTCCGGCCTCAGCCTCCTGAGTAGCTGGGACTACAGGCATCCACCACCATGCCCGGCTAATTTTTTTTGCATTTTTAATAGAGACGGGGTTTCATTGTGTCAGCCAGGATGGTCTCGATCTCCTGACCTTGTGATCCGCTTGCCTCGGCCTCCCAAAGTGCTGGGATTACAGGCGTGAGCCACCGTGCCCAGCCTGGAATTGGAAGTCTTTATCTGTGTTTAGAATCTTCTCTCTGTTCGAAGTGTAGGCAAGGAAAGGGGTAAGAATGTGAATAAAACTATGTGGTGTATGGAGAAAATATACACAAGCCGTGGCAGTGGGCAACTCACATCCACTTTCCAGATGTCCGTTGCCTTATCTAAAAAGTAATCTATCTGGCCTGGAGGACATCTAAGGTCATTCCCAAAGTTAGTCTTTAAAAATTTTTTGTCTGAAGTCTTATAAGCAGGAACGCTCCTATTCTTCCACTATGTCTAAAAGCTGCAGGGTGACCCTCCCACCACTGCCCAGCCAACCCCTGCCAGTGGGCAAGAGATTTCTGAAAATTACAGTAGATCTCAAGGAACCAGATAAATTGTTTTCATTCTCTCACATCTCACCCAGTAAGGTAGTAGGGCCATGTATGTGTCCCAGGAAATATTTGACTTTTTGCTTCAAAACTGGAATTTCCGTAGTGTAAACCTTTTTCTCGAGCCACTGCCTTCGTCCTCTATTGGTTTATTCCACAAATGCTTTTCAAGTTCCCACAATGGGCCAGGCCCCCAAGGGATTAAGCCATGAACAGGAAAGACAAGGTCTTTGCTGTCATGTAACATGTGAATATAGTTATAAATGGAGAAGGTAATGAGAGTGTCAAACACTTGATCACTAAAATTAAGTGTTTCTTCCTCAAGGAAGGAAGTGCTGACAGTTCCACCTGCTATGTATTTCTCAAACCCATACCCTATCAGCCCTTAAATGTTTCTTCCTTGAGGAAATGCCCCCTCCGTTTATAACTATATTCACATGTTACATGACAGCAAAAACCTTGTCTTTTGTGTTCATGGCTTAATCCTTTGGGGGCCTGGCCCATTGTGGGGATTTGAAAAGTATTTGCTGAAAAAATGAATGGAGGAGGGAGGTGGTGGCTTGGAAAGGTTTACATAGAGTAACCTTTTAAAGCTGAAAACTGCAGGATGCATAGGAGGTAGCCATGCCAAGGGGATGAGAATCAAAACCTAGGCATGATGGCTGAAGCTTGCGGAGTGGTGATAAGAGTAGGGGAATATAACCCAGGAGGGGTTGGCACAAGCAGAGCAGGGAGGAATTGTGGGCCAGGTTTATGGTTTTTGTGCTTTACTGTAGAGGTCTTGGGAAGCCCTTGGAGGGTTATAAATAGGTAACATCACACTTTGAGCCAACGATAATGGACAAGAGTAAGATCTAATAGGAGACTACTGAAATAATTTGGGGTGAAAGGGTAATAGTCTATTGGTAGCAGTGGCTGTAGAAATGGAAATAGATGAGTTTGAGAAATAAATAGTGGATAGAACTGTCAGTATTTGGTGAAAGGCTAGACATGGGCGTGGGTTAGCAGGTGATGTCAAGAATAATTCCTCGGGGTCTGCCTTTGTCCTAAGTGGGTAGCATTTGCTGAAAGAAACTCTGGAGAGATACCCAGATTTCTGGGGTGGTGCTGGTGATAGAGGGTGGAATCATGAATTCAATTAGAAATGTCTCCCAGTTTCCTCAGACTTAATATGCCCAGTGGAGGTGATGAATAGGTAGCTAGAAAGATGTGTCTGGAATTCATAAGAGAGGTCTGGGCTGGGAATTTATGATGAAGAGTCATCTGCTAAAAATAATTTTTAAATCCATGACAGTTATTGCTGTTTATGGAGAGAACATAGAGTTAGAAGACAGAGAACTTAGGGGCAAGAGAAACTAGGTTAAGCAAACCACCAAACTTATTAAAGGAAGTAAGGCCTGTTGATGGGTATCCAATTTTGGGATAAAAAGGTTTTATATAATTGTCTATTTGCTATCGCTTAAAATGATAAAATGGCTTGATTGCGATGTTCAGAGTGGTGAGATCCTAGAGATGGAAAGAGGCTAAGTCTTGCCTGTGGGCACATCATCATCAAGTTCACTGCTCTGACTAGAGAGTGTGGGCTGCAGAATAGAACACCGGCCTTTGAGTTGGGAGAACCTAGCTCCCACTATGATCGGTGGTAGGCCTGTGAACACATTCTGGTCCCTCTTGGTACTTCAGCTGTCCCATGAGCAGGGTACTAGAACCATAGCTCTGCCCAACACTTAGCTCATGGCAAAAACAAAATGAGAGACTAGATGGGAGAGCCTATGTCAAGAGTGAGCTCCAAGGAAAGGCAAGGCATTTATAGTTGCTGTTGCTATTTTTCTGGAAAAGGTACATTTACTGTAGAGGGTTTAACTTGGAAATATCTGGCATAGTCCCTGGGCATGGATAATTTGTCTAATACAGGTCTTGTATGGAAAGTGTGTGTTTAAACAAATTTGAATAATACTTAAACGTTGGCAATTTCATGCAAAATTTGAATTTCAGGGAAAACTCTGAAGCTCTGAAATGTTTGACTTGATCTTTCCTTGTGTCCATGATAGAAGCTGAGAAGCTCTTTCTTCCAGTGTCTGTACTCCATCTGGCTTGCTGAACTTGCTGGCCTGTCCCTGTAGGCATTTGAGTATGAGACTCCTGGACTAATACAAAAAAGGACCATAGAGCTTCTCAAAATAATTCCTTATCACACAAACAAATTTGCAAGGCAGGAGGGTAGGAATTGATACTCCCATTTTATAGATGTCACAACTGAGGTCCCACTGATTTGGTGTCTTCGCTACTTTGTGGCTAACCTGGGACCACAGTCCATGTAATTTGCCTCCTTGGTCGTTCATTGTTCTTTCTGTCCCAACTCTGTTTCTGAAACAGTAGCCTCAAGGATCCCAGCAGAAGCCAAACTCCTGACTCTTGGGTTTTAAAAATATCTTATTAAAGGGAGATTGGTAATTTTAGGAAAGAAACACAGCCCCAGTGCTCAAACCTTGGGAGAAGAGCAACAACTGGTGTGAGAAAGCAGACGAGGTAGAAAGTGGGGTTTGACAGCTGGCCTTCCATCACCCAATAGGGATTGGTGGGGCTGTTGCAGGTGACACAGGTGGCATTGTACAGGAGGGATACCAGAAAGTACATCAGGAAGCTGCCGAGGAGCACGACTCCGTGGAAAATGGTCTGTGGAGGGAAAGAAGCAAACACTGTTGAAGGTAAGCTGAGATTAGGAGGCAGGGTAATCAAACTACTTGGTTAACTTTGTTTCAAACTATTTTTGAAATGCAACACACACAAAATTCAACAAAGGTTGCAGCTTAATATATCATTATAAAGCAAACACCCAGATTGCTGCCATGTAGAATTGAACACATATACCCCAGAAGACCCTATTCTTCTGTCTCACCCCTGCTTTTGGTGACAATTTCTATGCTATCCATTGTAGGTTTACTGCCTATCTAGGTTTTCCTACATAGCCTGTTTTTAAATGGATAAATAGAATCATGTTTCGTATGACTTTTTGTTTTTTTTCCCTCAATATTATGTTTGTGTGACGAGCCCATTTTTTCCACGTGGCAGTAGTTTATTCATTTTCAAAGCAGTGCAGTATTCTTTTTTTTTGTTGTTGTTGTATTTTGTCCTGCCTGGTTTGTGCTTTTCTTTTCCCATTCTTGTTGTCTTTTATTTTATTTAATTTTAAAATTGATATGAGATGTACATATTTTCAGGATACATGCAATAATTTGGTATATTCATATATAATTAGGATAATCATAACATCCATGACTTTAAATATTTCTTTTCTTTATTCTAGGAGTATTCAAATTATTCTCCTCCAGCTATTTTGAAATACACAATTGGCTAATGTTAACTATAGTCATTCTATTGTTCTTTTAAACATATAGACTATTTTGTATAATTTTGTTTTCCTTCTTTCCTAGTTGGGAAGTTATATATTCCATTCCTATTCTTTTAGTGATTACTCAGTAAGTGAAAACAAGCAAACTTACTGCAGTCTAAACAAGCAAACTTACTGCAGTCTAAAGCTTACAACTAGTTTTCCATCCTCCTGAATTACACACGAGATTTAGAGCACTTTAACTCTCTTTACAACCCTCCTGGCTAATGTGCTTTTGCTGCTGTTTAAATTCTGTCATCTTTTAAAATCACTCAAGTCACCAGCATTATTGTTTGTGTGGTTAGTACTCACTAAGGTCTACTCACATGCTTGTCAGTTTTCCTGCCTTCATTCCTTGGACCCTCCACCTGAGGTATCTTTCTTTTTAAGTACATCCTGTAAAATGTCCTTTTGGGAGTCTGACAGTGATATGCTGTCTGATGCTTTATTTCACTGATATTCTTGAAATTTGTCTTTTGATGAATATGGAATTCTTGTTAGGCAGCTATTTTCTTTCAATGTGCTTAATATGCATTCCACTGTCTTCTGGCTTTCATTGTTACTATTGAAAAGTTATTAATCTCTACCTGTTCTTCCTTAGAAGGAAATCTTTATCTCTTAAAGTCTGCTTACTTTTATAACTTTTTTTGGTCTTTTTTGTTCTACAGTTTCCTATGACAGAATGAGTATGAATTTCTTTTTATTTATCTTGCTTGGATTTTGCTGAGCTTGAATCTTTGATCCCTTCAGCAAAATTCTCATCACAATCTTTTCAAAGATTGCCTGTATTTCATTCCCTCTCTCATTTCTGAGACTCTGATTAAATGTATGTCAGACCACTTAAAATATCATTCTATTTTCTTAATATAGCTTCTATAATTTTCATTACTTTCCCTGTTTTATAGTCTGAACGCTCCTTTTGACCAATTCAATAATTCTTCCCTTAGCTATATCTAATTTTCTACTTAGCCAACCATTGAAACTTACTGTAGTCTTTATTTCTAAATGTTCTATTGATTTTTCAAATCTGCTAGGTTGCTTTATATAGTTTACCAATCCCTGCAGATATTTTAAAGCATATTCTTTATTTCTTTAGACATAGTCAACATAGTTTTTCCTTTTATTTATATTTGATAATTCCAGTTTCTAAAATATTTGTTTCTGATATTTGGTTTTTCACTCATGGACTCATTCTTTTATGAGGTTCATTATTTTTGAATGTGCTTATTGTGCTCAAAGTTAGACACAACTTGAGGCTTAGAATAAAGGTAACTTTCTCTAGAAAGGAATTGTGTACGTGCCTGTGTGTGTGTGTGTGTGTGTGTGTGTGTGTGTATTGCAATCGTTGGGCACTGCTAATCTTGAGGCACTTCAAGTTGAATTCATAGGTGAGAGTTTGGCTCACACAGGTGATATGAACCTGGGCTACATATGTACCCAAGACCAGTCTGTGGTCACAATTTCCCCAGGGCAAATTGGTGCTGATTCTTTCTGCTCTTTTCAGCACAGAGGAAAAAAAAATCTCTGCAGTCCCAGCTGGGGAAGGGGTATAATTGGGTGTAGTTTTGAGTATGTCCTTACCCTGAAGTCATAGCCTTTGGGATTCTATTATTTTTTTTGAGACGGATCTGCTCTGTTGCCCAGGCTGGAATGCAGTGGCCGGATCTCAGCTCACTGCAAGCTCCACCTCCCAGGTTTATGCCATTCTCCCACCTCAGCCTCCCGAGTAGCTGGGACTACAGGTGCCCGCCACCACGCCCGGCTAGTTTTTTGTGTTTTTTTTTTTAGTAGAGACGGGGTTTCACTGTGTTAGCCAGGATGGTCTCGATCTCCTGACCTCGTGATCCGCCTGTCTCGGCCTCCCAAAGCGCTGGGATTACAAGCTTGAGCCACCACGCCCGGCCTGGGATCCTATTTTAATGTTGTCTCTTAGACTCCCAGCTTAGGAGTCTAGGTATTGATTTCTGAACCTTTTGCTCAATCAAGTCTGCCAAAACAAAAGTTCATTTCTGGGAGAGTTGCCAATACCCTTAAGAAAGGCATTGGCTCAATTTGCTTCTCTAGCATCTCCCTTTCCCCGAGGTTTGGTCCATTGCTTACTTGTCAGCTTGCTCATGCTTTTAGAGTTTTTTTTTTTTTTCCTTTTTTAAAGTTATCCAGTATTTTTTGTTGTTCTCAGTGAGGGATGTGATCTAAATAACCTAGCGCCAGTTTCTGAAGAAGAAAGCAATTAGCTAACTTTTTCAATTGCTTTAATGGGGACTGAAACTGTCAAAGCTCTTAAAATTCTTGTTATATTTCTACCCAGGGAAGAAATAGATTCTCTTCCTGCTTCAACTACTTTCAAAACGGAAGCATACTTTTCATAATGATTTTAGTAGCTGACTCCTCTCCCCAAATCACCAGTAACTACTCGGTACCTAGTCTGAAGATACATTACATGGATTAATAGTGCTAAAAGAGTACTTTTTCTCTTTTAAAGCAGATGGCTTCAGTGCTTTGAGAAAGAGGACTGAGTGTTCAATCAGAATACAGAATCTTTAGTCTCACCACTCATTTAATACAATGTTGAGGCCTGATTAAAAACCTTTCAGGGCATTAAAACTTTTGAATGGTTTAAAAAAATCTAATGATTAAGAGAGTCATAGAGAGGAGAGTTCCTTTTGGAAAATATCTTGGACTAGTTTTTTAAAAGTGTAATTAAATTGCTGTGAAATATTTTGAGCATACAGACAATAAACCTCATACACCCAACATTCAGCTTCATCAGTTTTAATCTTATATTTACTTCAGATTTTATGGAAAGATTAAGTCTTATAGATACAGTTAAAGCAAGGGTATATCTCTTGCAAATGACCTCTTTAATCTTGAACACAAATTCAGTATCAGTCTGACATGTTTCATACACATGTACATGTTTACCCACGTTTATGGATGCTTTTTTGCTTTATCATATATGCATCCTTTTTGTATGGGCTGAATGTTTATGTCCCCCTACTCCCAAGTTAATAATGTTTAAGCCCTAATCTCCAATGTGATAGCATTTGGATGTGGGGCCTTTGGAAGGTGATTAGGGAGAGCCCCCATGAATGGGATGAGTGCCCTTATAAGAAAAGACATGAGAGATTTGATCCTTCTTTCATTCAGCCATGTGAGTGATAATAAAGCTGGAAGGCAGCTGTCCAGGAAGGAAGAGGGCCGGAACCAGATGCTGAATCAGCTGCTGCACTGATCCTTGGGCTTCTAGCCTTCAGAACCATGAGAAATAAGTCTGTTGTTTAAGCCACACAGTCTATGGTATTTGTTAGGACAGCCTGAGAAGACAAAGACAATTCTGCAGCTTTTTTTCACTTGATTTTATACTTTAAAGAAGGGGTTCCCAGCTCCTGGGCCATGGACCAGTACCAGTCCATAGCCCATTAGGAACTGGGCCACACAGCAGGAGATGAGTGGCTGCGAGTAAGCATTACCGCCTGAGCTCCATCTCCTGTCAGATTAGTGGTGCCATTAGATTCTCATAGGAGCATGAGAACCGTATTGTGAACTGTGGATGTGAGGGATCTAGGTTGCATGCTCCTTATGAGACTCAAATGCCGGATCTGAGGTGGAACAGTTTCATTCCAAACCACCTCCACCCCTCAATTCTATGGAAAAATTGTCTTCTATGAAACTGGTCCCTGGTGCCAAAAAGGTTGGGGATCACCACTTTAAAGTTTTATCTATGTTGAAAGACATAGCTCTAGCACATTCATTTTAACTATTATACGGTATGAACATGCCACAACTTATTTTTCTCATCGATGAACATTTAGGCCCCCTTTTTGGCTATTAAGAACGATGTAACAGTCCTGTACATGTCTCCATATATATGTGTGCAAGAGTGTTTCTGAGGTATGTACTTAGAATTGTGCCAAAAAGTATGAGTCCTTTAAATTCCTCTAGGTGTTTTCAAATAGCCCTTCAGAATTTATGATCTACTAACAGGATAGGGAAGTTCCTTGGTTATGCTTTATCAGCTTTAACACACTCCCAAAATGACTTGTCAGTATTTTATTTAGAATTTTCTACATCTGGCTGGGTGCGGTGGCTCACGCCTGTAATCCCAGCACTTTGGGAGGTCAAGGTGGGTGGATCACTTGAGGTCAGGAGTTCAAGACAAGCCTGGGAAACACGATGAAACCTTGTCTTTACTGCAAACACAAAATATTAGCTAGGCGTGGTGCTGTGCACTTATAATCCCAGCTGCTCGGGAGGGTGAGGCAGGAGAATCACTTGAACCCAGAGGCGGAGGTTGCAGTGAGCCGAGATTGCGCCACTGCACTCCAGCCTGGGTGACACGACTGAGATTCCATCTCAAAAAAAAATTTGTTTTTTCTACATCTATGTTAATTAGTGAGATTGGTCTGTAATTTTCTTTCCTTAAACTGCCCATGCCCATTTTGATATCAGTTATTTTAGCCATGAAAAACAAATCGCTTATTGCTATGGTTTAAATGTAGGTGCCCCCTCTGAATTCATGTGTTGGAACCTAATACCCACTGTGATAGTATTTAGAGGAAGGGCCTTTTGGAAGTGATTAAGTCATGAAAGATCTTCCTTCATGAATGAATTAGCGCTCTTATAAAAGAGGATGATGGAAGCATTCTAGTGCTTTTTTTGCCCTTCCACCATATGAGGACACAGTGTTCATTTCATCTCTTTTTGCCTTGTCAGGACACAGCATTCACCTTTTATTTGTGCCCTTCCCAAAGATGCAGCAAGAGGACACCATTTGAAGCAGGGAGCAGCCCTCACTGGACTCTGAACCTGCTGGTGCTTTGATCTTGGACTTATAAGCCCCTAGAACTATGAGAAATCCATTTCTATTCTTTGTAAATTACCCAGTCTCAGGTGCTCTGTTGCAGTAGCATAAACCGACTAAGACACTTATCTCTTTCTATTTTTTTATTCCATGAAAAAATTGATATAAAATAGAGATCACCTGTTCTTTACAAGTTTGATCAAATTTTAAATCCTTTGGGTCTAATGTTTTTGGGGATAGGATTTGGCTTATTCAGGCTTGCTGAGTGATCTTGACTGCATTTTGGTAAATTTTACCAAACTTAACATTGCTAAAATTAATTTAACGTAGCTAAAATTTTTTATATTCATATTTTGTTAATTGATCCAATAATGTCCTAAAGGTGTGTGTGTTTTTTCCCCTTCAGTACAGAATCCAGTTTAGGGTCATATATTACATTCGGTTTTCATGTCTCCTTAGCCTCCTTTAATCTGGAATATTTCATAGCCTTTGGTTTTATATGGCATTGACATTTTTGAAAAATACTGGAATACTCTCACCCTACCTACCACCTTTTTCTTTAAAGAAAAATTAATGCTCATTTTGCATTTGTCTGATGTTTCCTTATGAGCATATTCAGATTATACATTCTCTACCTGGCCATGTGATCCTGGCAGGTTAGATACCCTCTTTGAGCCTCAATTTCCCTATCTGTAATTATAAAAAGTATGGGATTAAATGATGATTAAAATCCTTTCCTAGGATTCTATCTAGGATTCATTTTTTATATAACACCGACCCTCTAAATTTTTTTTCTTCTAAAAAGAAAACAATGGATTAAACAAATTAAAAAAGAAATAGCCACAGTCAATTTGAGATTCATTTATTTAACAGATAGTTATTGTTCACACATTGGCCAGGCTCTTTTGACTAGATGGTACAAAAATCCAACTATGACTGAATTGAGCTATAATAAGCCTAGAGGTAAGATTAGCTTCAGGCAAAGCTGGATGCAGGCACTCAGCAATGTCACATGAAATCTGCACCTCTCCCTTTCTTCTTCCTGCTTTCCTCTCTGTTGGCCTCATCCTCCAGTAGTCCTTTCTACATTATGGCAAGAAATTGTCAGTTGCTCTAGGCTTCCAAACAACTGGCTGAGCAACCACAGCGGAAAGATTGCTCTGGCTTTCCAACAAAAATCCTAAGGCAGGATCTCATTGACTAGGATTGGGTCATATGTACATGCCTGAACCAATCGCTGTGAATGGGGTGGGGTAGAATTGTCCGGATGGGGTTCTGGGTCATGTCTCCATTTCCAAAACCAGGAGACAGTGTCTGCTCTGGATTGTGTATCAGTCAGGGGAGCAGAGTTACTGCGAGCCTCTAGGATAAGAGATTTACTACAGGGACTAGACCTCCCATAATTGTGAGAGGAGTGAGAAAGTGAAGCCCAGAAGAGGACTTAAAGGATAAAAGTCACCACATTGAGAAACCAAGCACATCCAACTGCAGATGTGACTGCAAAAAAGTGATGGATAGGTCTATGGAAAGCAGTTGTCTTTGAGTCTACAGCCAAGAATCTGGTCATGAGCCTAAGCTCACATTTGGTAATCAGGGCCAGAAGTTAGGAAAGAGAACTGGAAGCGGCATAGTGCAGAGCATTTATGAAAACAATCACAATCCAGTTCAATAAGTATTTAATAAGAGAAATCGCAAGGCACAATGGGAGCCCCAAGGGGTTACAGAATCCAGCCTAGACACCAAGGAAGGCCTTTTGGAGGAGACAACATTTGAGATGAGGCCTGAAGGATGAAGAGAGAGCCGGAGGAAATGGGAGAGAAATTAGCAAATGCAGAGGCCTAGAAGTGAGATAGGGTATTCAAGAACTAAAAGTAGCTTGGTCTGGCTGGGGTCTAAGTATGAAGTAGAAAGCATCACGGGTGATGCCAGGGGGCCAGCAGGAGCCAGATATTACAGGCCTATAAGTGAGGAGTTTGGACTCTGTCCTAAGAGCGATAGGGAGCCGTGGTAGGATGTGAAGCAAGGGAGAGGTAAGTATCGTAGGTAGATGTTGGCACATTGGAGATGGGAGGATCTTCTGAACACATTTCCCTCCCAGGAAAAGTCCAGACACCTCAGCTGTAATGCTGATCCCTGTACCTTCAAGGGTTTGCTAGCTTTAGTTTCTTTCTCAGAAGGTAATCTGAGGAATATGGCACTGGGAATGTGATGGCATTCATTATAATATTTTCAACTGCAAGTGACAGTGTGTCTGACAGCGGCTTAAGCAAAGAAGAAATATCATCTTTTATAGCAAAACATCTGAAGGTGGGCATCTAGGGGCTCAGTGTGTCCAAGAATCCAGGCTCTTCTCATCTTTCTGCTCTGGGATCTCCAGCAGTAGTTGACTTTGTCTTTAAACTCATTGCCCAAAACAGTGGCTGCAGTGCCACACATCATTTGGTCGCAGGGCACTGACAAAAGCAGGAAGCAAAAGGTGGGATAAAAGGCTTTTACCTCATGACTCTATCTTATTAATAATAATAATAATAAAAAAAACAGATTTCCCTTGACCTCTCATTGGCTAAGAGATGGATCATGTGCCCACCCTGGACCAATCACTGCTGAAGGGAAAGGAATTACTGCTCCTACTTAAGACAGATCATTATTGATTTTCTGGGGCTGGAGAGCACCCCACCCTAGGGGCTTTCTAATCCTTATGTTAGTATATAAGTAATCATGGATTTTGCCATTAAAAGTACTAATATATTTATAGTCATTCAGCAAGAGGTGTTTAGAATTTCCATCATGATTTACTCTTTATTTCATAAGTTGTTTAGAAGTACATTTTGAAATTTCTAAGCTTGTTAGGTTTTATGTGGCTACCTGTTTATTGTTGGTTTCTAATTTAAATAACTTGTCAGAGAACATAAACTTTATGATTTTTTTTCTTTCAAATTCCTTTGATTTACAATTATCTCTCTGGCAAATTGTCTGTGTATGTTTGAAAAAAATTTGTTATCTGTTTTGAGCAAAGTTTTATATATCAGATCAAACATAATTTATTAAAAGTTTCTATACCCCTTCTATTTTTTTGTCTATTTGATCTATACCAGTTTCTTATAGAGTTGTATGAAAATCTCAAACTATGATTGTGAATTGGTCCATTTCTTATTTTTGCTGGATGAAAAAAAATCCAATCTGTAATTTTTGTTTTTAGAGGAAGAATTTAATCTACTTACATCTACTATGAGTACTGATATATTTCAATTTAGTTAAGCATCTCATTTTGCATTTTTTGTTTGTCATTTTCTTTGCTCTCAGTTTTTAAATTAAAATGCATTTTTTTCATTATCATACTTTAAGTTCTGGGCTACATGTGCAGAATGCGCAGGTTTGTTACGTAGGTATACACGTGCCATGGTGGCTTGCTGCACCCATCAACCCATCATCTACATTAGGTATTTCTCC
>NW_016808195.1:1348079-1349635 GCF_001698545.2 Rhinopithecus bieti
ATGTTATTTCCTGACTTTTTAATAATCATCATTCTAACTGGCGTGAGATGGTATCTCATTATGTTTTTGATTTGCATTTCTCTAATGACCAGTGATAAACTTTTTTCATATGTTTGTTGGCCACATAAATGTCTTCTTTTGAAAAGTGTCTGTTCATATCCTTTGCCCACTTTTTGATGGGATTGTTTTTTCTTGTAAATTTAAGTTTCTTGTAGATTGTGGATATTAGCCCTTTGTCAGATGGATAGATTGCAAAAATTTTCTCCCATTCTGTAGGTTGCCTATTCATTCGGATAATAGTTTCTTTTGCTGTGCAGAAGAGCTCTTTAGTTTAATTAGATCCCATTTGTCAATTTTGGCTCTTGTTGCCATTGCTTCTGGTGTTTTAGTCATCTTTGCCCATGCCTATGTCCTGAATGGTATTGCCTACGTTTTCTTCTAGGGTTTTTATGGTTTTAGGTCTTACGTTTAAGTCATTAATCCATCTTGAGTGAATTTTTGTATAAGGTGTAAGGAAGGGATCCAGTTTGTTTTCTGCATATGGCTAGCCAGTTTTCCCAACACCATTTATTAAATAGAGAATCCTTTCCCCATTGCTTGTTTTTGTCAGGTTTGTCAAAGATCAGATGGTTGTAGATGTGTGGTGTCATTTCTGAAGCCTCCATTCTTTTCCATTGGTTTATATATCTGTTTTGGTACCAGTACCATGCTGTTTTGGTTACTGTAGCCTTGTAGCATAGTTTGAAGTCAGGTAGTGTGATGCCTCCAGCTTTGTGTTTTTTGTTTAGCATTGTCTTGGCTATATGGGTTGTTTTTTTGGTTCCATATGAAATTTAAAGTAGATTTTTCCACTTCTGTGGAGAAAGTCAGTGGTAGCTTGATGGGGATAGCATTGAATCCATAAATTAATTTGGGCAGTATGGCCATTTTCACGGTATTGATTCTTCCTATCCATGAGCATGGAATGTTTTTCCATTTGTTTGTGTCCTCTTATTTCCTTGACCAGTGGTTTGTAGTTCTCCTTGAAGATGTCCTTCACTTCTCTTGTTAGCTGTATTGCTAGGTATTTTATTGTCTTTGTAGCTATTGTGAATGGGAGAGTTCACACATGATTTGGCTGTTTGTCTATTACTGGTGTATAGGAATGCTTGTGATTTTTGCACACTGATTTTTTTATCCCAAGACTTTGCTGAAGTTGCTTATCAGCTTAAGATTTGGGACTGAGACGATGGGGTTTTCTAAATATACAGTCACGTTATCTGCAAACAGAGACAATTTGACTTCTTCTTTTCCTATTTTAATATGCTTTATTTCTTTCTCCTGCCTGATTGCCCTGGCCAGAACTTCCAATACTACATTGAATAGGAGTGGTGAGAGAGGGCGACATCCTTGTTTCGTGTTGGTTTTCAATGGGAATGTTTCCAGCTTTTGCCCATTTCAGTATGATATTGCCTATGGGTTTGTCATAAATAGCTCTTCTTCTTCTTCTTCTTCTTCTTCTTCTTCTTCTTCTTCTTCTTATTATTATTATTATTATTATTATTATTATTATTATT
>NW_016808195.1:1352218-1357878 GCF_001698545.2 Rhinopithecus bieti
TTTTTTTTTTTTTTTTGCTTTCCATATGCTTGGTAAGTATTCCTCCATCCCTTTATTTTGAGCCTATGTGTGTCTTTGCATGTGAGATGGGTGTCCTGAATACAGCACACTGATGGGTCTTGACTCTTTATCCAATTTGCCAGTCTGTGTCTCTTAATTGGGGCATTTAACACATATATGTTTAAGTTTAATATTGTTATATGTGAATTTGATCCTGTCATGATGTTAGCTGGTTATTTTGCCCATTAGTTGATGCAGTTTCTTCATAGTGTCAATGGTCTTTACAATTTGGTATGTTTTTGCAGTGGCTGCTACTGGTTTTTCCTTTGCATATTTAGTGCTTCCTTCAGGAGCTCTTGTAAGGCTGGCCTGGTGGTGACAAAATCTCTCATCATTTGCTTGTCTGTAAAGGATTTTATTTCTCCTTTGCTTATGGAGCTTAGTTTCGCTAGATATGAAATTCTGGGTTGAAAAAGCTTTTCTTTAGGAATGTTGAATATTGGCCCCCCTCTCTTCTGGCTTGTAGGGTTTTTGTAAAGAGATCTGCTGTTAGTCCGATGGACTTCTCTTTGTGGGTAACCGGACCTTTCTCTCTGACTGCCCTTAATAGTTTTTCCTTCATTTCAACCTTGGTGAGTCTGACAATTATGTGTCTTGGCCTGTCTTGCTAGGTTGCAGAAGATCTCCTGGACAACATCCTGAAGAGTGTTTTCCAACTTGGTTCCATTCTCCCCATCACTTTCAGGTACACCAATCAAATGTAGGTTTGGTCTTTTCACATAGTCCCATATTTCTTGGAGGTTTTGTTTATTCCTTTCCATTCTTTTTTTGTCTAATCTTGTCTTCATGCTTTATTTCATTAAGTTTATCTTCAATCTCTGATATCCTTTCTTCTGCTTGATTGATTCAGCTATTGATACTCGTGTATGCTTCATGAAGTTCTCATGCTGTGTTTTTCAGCTCCATTAGGTCATTTATGTTCTTCTCTAAACTGGTTGTTCTAGTTAGCCATTCCTCCAACCTTTTTTCAAGGTTCTTAGCTTCCTTGCATTGCATTAGAACATGCTCCTTTAGCTCGGAGGTGTTTGTTATTATCCACCTTCTGAAGCCTACTTCTGTCAATTCATCAAACTCATTCTCCATCCAGTTTTGTTCCCTTGCTGATGAGGAGTTGTGATCCTTTGGAGGAGAAGAGGAATTTGGGTTTTTGGAATTTTCAGGCTTTTTGTGCTTGTTTTTTCTCATCTTCATGGATTTATCTACCTTTGGGTCTTTGATGTTAGTGACCTTCAGATGGGGTTTCTGTGCGGACTCTTTTTGGTTGATGTTGATGCTGTTCCTTTCTGTTTGTTAGTTTTCTTTCTAATAGTCAGGCCTGTCTGCTGGAGTTTGCTGGAGGTCCACTCCAGACCCTGTTTGCCTGGGTATCACTAGCAGAGCTGCAGAACAGCAAAGATTGCT
Organism: Rhinopithecus bieti; assembly: GCF_001698545.2. Lineage (NCBI taxonomy): Eukaryota > Metazoa > Chordata > Mammalia > Primates > Cercopithecidae > Rhinopithecus > Rhinopithecus bieti. The sequence continues at coordinate 1,353,680 of NW_016808195.1, forward strand.
GCCTGTTCCTTCCTCTGGAAGCTTCATCCCAGTGGGGCACCCACCAGATGCCAGCCAGAGCTCTCCTGTATGAGGTGTCTCCCAATCAGGAAGCAAAGGGGTCAGGGACCCACTTGAGCATGCAGTCTGTCCCTTAGCACAGAGCTCGAGTGCTGTGCTGGGAGATCTGCTGCTGTCTTCAGAGCTGGCAGGCAGGAACGCTTAAGTCTGCTGAAGCTGTGCCTATAGCCACCCCTACCCCCAGGTACTCTATCCCAGGGAGACGGGAGTTTTATCTATAAGCCTGACTGGGGCTGCTGACTTTCTTTCAGAGATGCCCCACCCAGAGAGGGGGAATCTAGAGAGGCAGTCTGGCTACAGAGGCTTTGAGGTGCTGCAGTGGGCTCTGCCCAGTTCGAACTTCCTGGTGGCTTTGTTTACACTGTGAGGGGAAAACCACCTACTGAAGCCTCAGTAATGGTGGACTCCCCTCTCCCAACCAAGCTGGAGTGTACCAGGTGGACTTCAGACTGCAGTGCTCTCAGCGAGAATTTTAAGCCAGCGAATCTTAGCTTACTGAGCTCCATGGGGGTGGGATCTGCTGAATTAGACCACTTGGCTCCCTGGCTTCAGCCCCCTTTTCAGGGGAGTGAATGGTTCTATCTCGCTGGTGTTCCAGGCACCACTGGGGTATGGGAGGAAAAAAAAAAAAAAAAAAAAACCTCCTGCAGCTAGCTCAGTGTCTGCCCAAATGGCCGCCCAGTTTTGTGATTGAAACCCAGGGCCCTGGTGGTATAGGCACCTGAGGGAATCTCCTGGTCTGTGGGTTGGGAAGACTGTGGGAAAACTGTAGTATCCGGGCTGGAGTGGACTGTTCCTCATGGCCCCTCATGGCTTCCCTTGGCTAGGGCAGGGAGTTCCCCAACCCCTTGTGCTTTCCAGGTGAGGCAATGTCCCACCCTACTTTGGCTCACTCTCCATGGGCTGCACTCACTGTCTAAGCACTCCCAATGAGATGAGCTGGGTACCTCAGTTGGAAATGCAGAAATCACCCACCTGTGTTGATCTCACTGGGATCAACAGCAGGCTGGAGCTGTTCCTATTCGGGCATCTTGCCAGCCACCCCTTCTCTCATTTTTTCATCTTTCCTATATCTGCAGAATTGACAGTTGTCTAGATTATTTTCTCCTTCCCTTTTAGTGATTAATCTTAAGATACTAAAAAAACCCCGAACTTTTATGGAAAAATGTATAGTTAAATGTGTATTTTTAGGGCTGGGCATGGTGGCTCACACCTGTAATCCCAGCACTTTGGAAGGCCGAGGCGGGCAGATCACGAGGTCAGGAGATCGAGACCATCCTGGTTAACATGGAGAAACCCTGTCTCTACTAAAAATACAAAAAATTAGCCAGGTGTGGTGGCGGGTGCCTGGAGTCCCAGCTACTCAGGAGGCTGAGGCAGGAGAATGGCATGAATCCGGGAGAAGGAGTTTGCAGTGAGCCGAGATTGTGCCATTGCACTCCAGCACTCTAGCCTGGGTGACACAGCGAGACTCCATCTCAAAAAAAAAAAAAAAAAAAAAAAAAAAGGGGTATTCTTATTCTCCTATCTACTATGAAGGCTTTAGCATAAATTACCTACCTATTGAATAACCTTTCCTTTTGCTGTGTCTTACAGTTTTAGCTTTTGTTTATGCTCTTGCGGAAGTATGTTCCTTTTTGTGTGAGGGCCTATGGGTAGTAAACCTTACAGAGTTTATTTGAAAATTGGATTTATTTTGTCTTACTCTTGATAGTGTAGCTTTTCTAGTTTTTTTTTTCTCCTTCAGGTTTTTTGAAGATAATTACTCCATTGTCTCCTGGCTTTTCTTGTTTGGTCATCAGTGAGGTGTTCCTTTTCAAGTAATTTGTTTATAGTCTCTGGCAGACTTAAGGGTTGCCTCTGTATCTTTTATATTATACAACTTAATTATGATATATTCAGGCAATACATCCAGATTTTTGATAAATTTTCATTCTCAATGACAATTTCTTCAAATATTGTTTCTCCATCATTCTTTTTTCCTCCTGAGATTCCTATTTAGAGAGGTTGAAGCCATTTGTTCTAGCCACCATCTCCTCTTATTTTTCATATTTGTGTATCATTCTGGATAAACTCCCAAAACAATATTTCAATTTGGCAGTTTATTTTTTGCCAGTGTCTGATCTTGAGCAGATCCTACAAATTGTAGTTTTAATTTCAGTGCAATATTTTATTTTCAAGAATTCTAAATGTTTCATTAACTTGGTGGTTTCTAGTATCAAACAGCTTCTGATAAAACTATACCTTCTTGGGAGGCACAGGTGGGCGGATCACGAGGTCAGGAGATCGAGACTATCTTGGCTAACACACTGAAACCCTGTCCCTGCTAAAATTACAAAAAATTAGCCAGGCATGGTGGCACATGCCTGTAGTCCCAGCTACTCAGGAGGCTGAGGCAAAAGAATCTCTTGAACCCAGGAGGCAGAGGTGCAATGAGCCAAGATGGCACCACTGCACTCTGGCCTGGATGACAGAGCAAGACTTCATCTCCAAAAAAAACAAAAACAAAAACAAAAAAAACCCAAAACCAACCAAACAAAAACCATACCTCCAAACAGCTTGCCATTGTTATCTTTTCTTTAGATTTCTTTCTTGAGTAGGAGAATTTTAGACCCAGCAGTAGATGGGGCTCCAGTCTGCCCTACCCCACAGGAGCCAGAGTCCCCACTGCCATGACCTGTGTCCTGTCCCAGTTCCCAGAAAGTCTGCAGTTTGAGCCTTCCCAGTGCCTTCTTTTCCTCTTCCCTTCCTCATTGTATTGCAGCCCCTTCTGGTGTTTTTGGCCCATGAAGAAATTTATCCTGTACCTAAGCCTGGCTATGCCTTTTTTTTTGTCTTATCACTTTGTTCTGTAATTGGCACACACTGGAGCAGAGGATTTTTAAAATATTTTAAGTTCTGGGATACATGTACAGAACATGCAAGTTTGTTACATAGGTATGCATGTGCCATGGTGGTTTGCTGCCTCTATCAACCTGTCATCTGGGTTTTAAGCTCCGCATGCATTAGGTATTTGTCCTAATGCTCTCCCTCCACTTGTGTCCCACCTCCTGACAGTCCCTAGTGTATGTTGTTCCCCTCCCTGTGTCCATATGTTCTTATTGTTGAACTCCCATTTATCAGTGAGAACATGTGTTTGGTTTTCTGTTCCTGTGTTAGTTTGCTGAGGATAATGGCTTCCAGCTCCATCCATGTCCCTGCAAAAGACATTATCTCATTCTTTTTTTTATGGCTGCATAGTATTCTATTGGTGTGCGTGTACCACATTTTCTTTATCCAATCTATCATTGATGGGCATTTGAGTTGGTTCCATGTCTTTGCTATTGTAAATAGTGCTGCAATAAATGTTCATATGCATGTGTCTTTATATAGAATGATTTATAATGCTCTGGGTATATCTCCAGTAATGGGATTGTTGGGCCAAATGGTATTTCTGGCTCTAGATCCTTGAGGGATCGCCACACTGTCTTCCACAGTGGCTGAACTAATTTACATTCCCACCAACAGTGTAAAAGCATTCCTATTTTTCCACTGCCTCACCATCTACTGTTTCTTGACTTTTTAATAATCGCCATTCTGACTGGCGTGAGATGGTATCTCATTATGGTTTTGATTTGCATTTCTCTAATCATTGATGTTGAGCTTTTTTCATGTTTGTTGGCCACATAAATGTCATCTTTTGAGAAGTATGTGTTCATATCCTTTACCCACTTTTTGATGGGGTTGTTTTCTTCTTGTAAATTTAAGTTCCTTGTAGATTCTAGATATTAGCCCTTTGTCAGATGGTTAGATTGCAAAAATTTTCTCCCATTCTGCAGAATGCCTTTTCACTCTGATGATAGTTTCTTTGGCTGTGCAGAAGCTCTTTAGTACATTTTCATTTTTGTTGCAATTGCTTTTGGTGTTTTAGTCATGAAGTCTTTGCCCATGCCTATGTCCTGAATGGTATTACCTGAGTTTTCTTCTAGGGCTTTTATGGTTTTGGGTTTTATGTTTAAGTCTTTTTTTATTTTTTATTATACTTTAAGTTCTAGGGTACATGTGCATAACGTGCAGGTTTGTTACATATGTATATTTGTGCCATGTTGGTGTGCTGCACCCATCAACTCGTCAGCACCCATCAATTCATCATTTATATC
>NW_016808195.1:1361204-1373702 GCF_001698545.2 Rhinopithecus bieti
TTACATTTAAGTCTTTAATCCATCTTGAGTCAATTTTTGTATAAGGTGTAAGGAAGGAGTCCAGTTTTTTTCTGCACATGGCTAGCCAGTTTTCCCAGCACCATTTATTAAATAGGGAATCTTTTCCCCATTGCTAGTTGTCTGGTTTGTTGAAGATTAGATGGTTGTAGATGTGTGGTGTTATTTGAGGTCTCTGCTCTGTTCCATTGGTGTATATGTCTGTTGTGGTTACTGTAGTCTTGTAGTGTAGTATGAAGTCAGGTAGCATGGTGCCTCCAGCTTTGTTCTTTTTGCTTAGGATTATCTTGGGTATACGAGCTCCTTTTTGTTTTCATATGAGATTTAAAGTAGATTTTTCTAATTCTGTGAAGAATGTCTATGGTAGTTTGGGAATAGCATTGAATCTATAAATATCTTGGGCAGTATGGCCATTTTCACCATATTGATTCTTCCTATCCATGAGCATGGAATGTTTTTCCATTTGTGTCCTCTCTTATTTCCTTGACCAGTGGTTTGTACTTCTCCTTGAAGACGTCCTTCACTTCCCTTGTTAGCTGTATTCCTAGGTATTTTATTCTCTTTGTAGCAATTGTGAATGGAAATTCATTCATGATTTGTTGCTCTGCTTGTCTGTTTTTGGTGTATAGGAATGCTTATGATTTTTGCACATTGACTTTATCCTGAGTTTTGGGCTGGGCTGAGACAATGTTTTTTTTTTTGTTTGTTTGTTTTGACATGGAGTCTTGCTCCATAGCCCAGGCTGGAGTGCAGTGGTGCCATCTTGGCTTACTGCAACCCCCGCCTCCCAGATCCCAGTTTAAGCAATTCTCCTGCTTCAGCCTCCTGAAATCCCAAGTAGCTGGGATTATGGGCACATGCCATCATGCCAGCTAATTTTTGTATTTTTAGTAGAGATGGGGTTTCACCATGTTGGCCACGCTGATCTTGAGCTCCTGACCTCGTGATCTGCCCGCCTCGGCCTCCCAAAGTGCTGGGATTACAGGTGTGAGCCGCTGCGCCTGCCCTGACAATGGGGTTTTCTAAATATACAATCATGTCATCTGTAAAGAGACAATTTTACTTTCTCTCTTCCTATTTGAAGATAAATAGGAATTCCTATTTTAGGAATAAAAAAATTCCTATTTTATTTCTTTCTCGTGCTTGATTGCCCTGACCAGAACTTCCAATACTGTGTTGAATAGGAGAGGGGGTTTTCAAAATGAGAACTCCGTGATCCAAAACTACCTTTGAGTGGCCCTTAGCCACTGCCCAGCTGGTTATGGCCTGCTTTAGCTTGTGACAGTGGTGGTGGGAGGTTGGGGTGGAGAGTTCCATTGCAGAATGTAGGAACATGTTGAGCCTACTTGGGGCTGTTTTCCAAATTTTTAATGCTTGTGCTTCCAGAAAGTCATTTGAGCTTGGCTAAGGACAAATCTTTCAGCAAAGTGTTCCCTGTGTACCATTCAATCTTATCTACTTACACTATTAGCATAGATGTTAGAGGCTCACATTAAACTGCCAGGGTTCAAAACTTGCTTCTATCTTGCAGTGCTTGGGGGCAAGTTAAACCTTATTGCATCTACCGTATTTCTAAATCTGTAAAATGGGAATATAAAAACACCTAACACAAAGGATTCTAGAGTTTAAATAATACATGCTAATCATGTAGAGAGACATCTGGCATAGAATTGTAAGCTATGAGTTTTTATAGTTATTACTGACTAGAAGAATCTCATCAGAAAGGTGACATTGCCTTCTTAGATGTTAAAAATGTGATATTTGGATATGCTTGAGATATGGTTACCTGGAGGCACGTTTCTAAACATTCACCCTAAAATTAAAAAATGTGGAGAATTCCTCCCTAACACAGCCTCAGGCATGTATGGTCAGTGGTCAGTGTTTTCCTTGTCTCTTAAACACCCCTTAACTTTTTTTTTTTTGAGATGGAGTCTCACTCTGTCACCCAGGCTGGAGTGCAGTGGCACGATCTTGGCTCATTGCAACCTCCACCTCCCATGTTCAAGCAATTCTCCTGCCTCAGCCTCCCAAGTAGCTGTGAACACAGGCATCTGCTACCATACCCAGCTAATTTTTTATTTTTAGTAGAGATGGGGTTTCACCATGTTGGCCAGGCTGGTCTTGAACTCCTGACCTCAGGTGATCTGCCTACCTTGGCCTCCCAAAGTGCTGGGATTACAGGCATGAGCCACCATGCCTGGCCATACCCTTGAACTTTTTATCAATTGATATTATCTATGTTTGCAACTAATTGTCGCGTTGTTTTATATCTGTTAGTTTTAACATCCTGGCTAGATGAAAAGCAAGTTGAGGCCAGAATTTTATCTTTTTCACCCCTTTCATCTCTGTACAGATAGGACATAGGTAGCAGCTTAGTGTGTATTTATTGAGTGGATCAATAACACAGAATGAAACAGTTCAGAAATTTGAGTATAGTCAATGGACAGGAGCACAATTTTCAAGCCAAAGGGGCTCTGGGACACTTACCCATGTCTTCATTTCCATTGCCTGGTGCAAGAGGATTGTGGTGAGGGAGATGGTGTTGATTGGTGTCCCAAAGGTAAAGACGTCTATATCAGAGCCCTTATAGGTCTGCAGAGGAGGAACAGACAGGCATTGTCAGGTATGTGTGTGGACTTAAAACTTTGGCTTTGACACAGTGTTTGTAAGGCATCAATGAAGGCAGTTTGTCGATGGAGGAGGAGGAGGTACCCAGCTGCCATCCGTGTGGTACTGATCTGAGGAACAGATCAAGATGAGAAAGGAACTGATAGGACTAATTTAGAAATGGTGTTTGCAGGAGTAAGCCAAGATGGGGACTGTAAAACCATTGTGGAATGAATGAAGACAGAATTCATTGAGAGCCCTTCAGACAGTATGCTAACAGCTGAGGATACTTCTGTGTTTGCCTATGATGAGTTTACTCTATTAGGCACAGTGGATGTGGTACAATTTAAGGAAGTAAGTGCTGTAATAGAGGCAAGTACAAGGTACCCTGGGAACACAGAAGAGAGGATATACTAGCTGAGACCAGAATAAGAGGAGTTAATCACTTGGAAAGAGAGGGTAAATGCAGTTCCAGCAAAGGTCAGAACTGAGGGTGAACACAGAGTTTGTAGAACTCCAAAGAGGTCTATATTGTAGGTCTGTTGAGCATATTCAAGGGCAAAAGATATAGCAGGAAAGCCAAGCAGAGGCCTGGCCAGGGAGGTATTGTAAGCCAGGAAATTCAAGCAAAGCACAAGATCCCTGCCTCCCCTAGCCCCATCATCTCGCTAATTATGAAAGAATAGGAGCCCAGAGATTGGATAAGCAACGGTGTTTACCTGGTGGCGATTGCTTCCCATCCTGTTCCCTGGGTCCAGGAAGAAGACATATATTGTTTGCTACCTAAATTCTCACCATTTAAACTGAGGAATCAAACTGAGATTGGGCTGGTATCCCTTACTATCTGCATTCTTGCTACTTTTTTCAGATAATGTGGTATCTCATTGTCAGAACTTGCTGCCTCTGAAGGCTAGCTTCCTTGACTTTCAAAGCACAAGCCTGTATAAAAATCAAGGGTAGTAAATTCAAATACCTTCAGTGTTCAAGTAGGAAACAGTTAATGAGTGAAGATAGCAGGTGTAAGACAAAGGGGAGTGGTAGAGACTAAGGCAAACTGGAGAACATGCTCACAAGGTGAGCCCAACTGCAAAGTCAAGTCCAGATTTTTGCTATAAGGGAAAAATGACCCAGTATAAATATAGCTTTCAGTTTTTCAAGAGCCAGCAGAAATTAAAATGTTTAGGTAGTGTTCTGACTTTTCAAACACCTTGGGTTGGATGTAGTCTGCAGGCCACCTGTTTGAGCCTCTGCTTTAAAGTGTCCAGAAGGCCACGACTAGTCTGGAACTTTATATAAAAAGGACCAGTTCTTCTCTGCAATTTATGTGATTAGAATGGGACTATATGACTTACCAGGTAAGGGATAAAGAAACAGATGAGGCTCTGGTAGAATGCATCTGCCATAGAAATCCAGAAAGTCGACAGGTTATAGCACTGCCAGGAGAGAACACACCAATAGTTACCACCCTTATAGCAAGTCTCAATTCTTTGCAAGCAACTTTCTTGCATGTGGCTGGGACAGACAACCAGATACTTACAATGCCTCTTGTATTTGTGATAGTAGAATGGAGTAATTAGGAACAGACTTGGGGGTGACAGACTTCAGTTCAACTAACTGTGTGACCTTGTGAAAATTACTAAACTGTGCAGAGAACTAGTCTCTTCTTCCATGAAATGTGGGCAAAAATAACACAGTCTATCTCCTTGGGGTTCAAGAGGACTACATGCAATTGTGCCTTAGTACCTAGTAAGTACTCAGGCCTCAGTGCCTAGCAAGTACTCAGTTATTCATCATTATCACTCATTAGCTCTATTGCTAGTGCTGCTACAAACTCGGTACGTGTAGAGATTCTAAAGTGTCTAAGTGGCATCTGAGAGATCTCAATCATAGCCTGAATCACAGGTTCCCAAGAGTTTCTGAAGCTCAACAGCTTCAGAAACAATGCTTCTCCGGCATCAATCTTTGTGCCTTCCCTGGGAAAAGTCAAACCTTTATAGTTTTTGGGTTTTGCTTCATTAACTTATTTTAGATACTCAAGGACTTTGTTATGCAGCCTGCACGTTGATGGGAAGGGTAAACTTAAAAGAGCCCAAGATGAACACGTGCTCCCACCCATGCCCCCTTCATCTGGACTGCTTGGGCTTCTGTGTTGCTCTCTCCTCTTGTCTTTGGGTTACAACTAGGCTTGCTGTTTGTCTATAAATAATTGCCAGCTCTCAAACACCACACCTGGCTTTGCCCTCCTTTCCTCCAGGTGCAAGATACTCTCTGGCATTGCAAAGTCCCTCTTCCCAGAGCTCCCTCTTCGAGGCATCCGGAGTCTCTTGATCCAGCTTCTTGCTGGTGCTGGGAGTGCATGCTGTCTGACTTCTCCAAATCACTCAGGGCTGCAGTGTGGCCTCTCTGGACCTCCTAGGATGCCACCCGATGACTTCTCAGGCCTGCCTTAGTCTATTTGATACCAGCAAGTTCTAAAGCACATGTAATTTTGAGTTCTACGCTTTACCTTCCCTAATATGAAAACAGAACCATTGTATATTTTATCCAGTGAAAAGCAAGTGGCTATAAATCCCAACAGTTCCCAAACTGGGTTTTGGGGGTTCTATCGATGCATCTCAGAGCCTGGAGGGGCCCGCCAAAAGGTATAGGATCTTTCTGCATGCCTCTTCCCCTTCGACTAGGGCAGTCCCATATTAATGTGTGATATAATTAAGAAATAATTAAAAATACCCACTAGTCTGGCCCAACACCCTCAACAGCAAATGGGAAACAGGTCAGGAAAGAGAGAGGAGTTACTCAAAGGAAATGATGGAACAGTGGTCAGAATGCAGGCTCCTGACCCCAGCATATAGCTCTTTCTCTGATGCCTGCAGCGGGGAGGTAGAGGTTAGTATGAAGCTGAAGTCACCTCCCCTTGGCTGTCCGATCCCCTTACCTCAGAGTTCTGGCCACTCTTGTATAGCTCAGGCAATGCCAGGAGTGTTTCTGCAGAGATGTCTTTGTCAAGGACTCCAAAGACGAGAGGAGGCAAGGAGGTAAAGAAGAGATTGAAGAATATCATCTGCCAGTAATCAATCATGGTGGAGCTGGAGAAACCACAGAAGAACTGATACCAGAAGAGCAGGTTGACATAGCACTGCAGGCAAAGAGCATGGCCTTGTGAGTGGGACTCCGTGTGCAGCCGGTCACCAGCTGCTGCTTGGGACCTCTGGGAGCTGCTGGAGGGGCAGTTTCCTCATTTATAATACACAGGGTTATGTAAGGATTAGAGGTAATTCTAATCCTCGGAGTAGTAGCTACCGCTGTTACCACTACTACTATTGCTACTGACATTCTTCAGGACCTGAAGGGAATTCCACCAACTTGTTTAAGGGGAGTGGATAGTGAATCTTCACTTAACATTGCCAATAGGTTCTTAGAAACTGCAACTTAAAACAAAATGATGTATGGCAAGTCCTGGAATAACATTGCTTCATTCAACATTACAGTTTCTAAGAACCTATTGATGACATTAAGTGAGGACTTACTGTACCATGGTGGTTAAAAGTACAGAGTTTGGAGGCAGAGAGGCCTGGTTTTGAATCCCCAGTTCTGTCACTTACTAGCTGTGTGACCTTGGACAAACTGCTTAACCTTTCTGAACATCATTTCATCATTTGTCAGCTGGGAAGAGTAGTACTTAGACCAATGGCATGTGAAATATGAATGGTAGTAGAGTGGTAATAGAAAGAGATGCCACTGACAAAGGGGTAATAGAAAGACTGAACCATGAGCAGGACACCTGGTAGGATGATGACCTCGTGAGAAGGTTGACTTCACTATACTTTCCTAATGGTCATGCAGCTCAGAAGGGTAAATGAGAAAATCTGCCTAAAGGTTGTTCGTTTTTTTCTAAAACTCTTTCTCACTCAAGATCTCCTGTCTTGTGGATGGGCTGGGTCACTGTTATTGTCTGCCATATTGTGATATGGTTTGGTGATTTGACCAAGGTCATACATATAAGCAGCTGGTCCTGGAGTTAGAACTAGAACTTCTCAGTTATGTGGGGCTGAGGCACAGAGATGTGAAGGGTCTTGCAAGAAATCATTCAGCAGGTTTGTGTTCAAGCTGTAACTCCTATTTCTGAACTGCTGAGTCAATGTTATTTTGGAGGGGCTCTCTATTTTAACAAACATATTGCCACTAGTAGTAACATCGATGTAAGATTTGACCTTCTATATGTGCCAGGAGTGAGATATACGTCAGTATATTAGCATATAGTACATCGCTGGATGTGCAATACACACTATAGATTGTCCTAACAACCTTGCAAGGTTAATATTGCTAATAGCAATAGTACTATGTTATTGTACTAATATATCACACATGTTGATATGAACAATAATCACATTATTAGGCCCACTCTACAGATGAAGAATCTGAGGTTCTGACATACTGTTGCCCCCTGCTCAAATTCAGAGCTAGAGAGTGGTACAATCAGCATCTGAATTTTCAAAGTTCTTTCTCTTTTTGACCACCTCTAAACTTTCTCGTCCTATCTTTGGCTTGTACAATTAGACTTTCCTAGACATATACAGCTTGCAAAGCTGAAAATATTTATTATCTAGCTCTTTGAAGAGAAAGCTTCCTGAGACCTGATGTAGACAGTAAGCCTCACGCGGGCCATGATTGGCTTGATTCTTGCTCTATACCCATTGCTCAGCCCTGTTCCCAACACACAGCAGACATTCAATTGTTGTTTGAATCGATGTAGTTAATCTTAGCTCTATGCTAACACCCATCCTGGAGTTTTAACATTACAGAGTGCTTCTTTCCTACCGAGGCCCTGGTAAGATCTTGGTTGTTTTTCACTTCTGCTTAACTGGGATCTTTGTACCTTGCAGGAAGTGCATTGAACCCTGTGGCAGCATTGCTGAGATTGGATGCCTGTTCTTTCTCTCAAGAAGCTACAGTGCAGTAATTAATTCATTGTTCAAATTTCAGAGCAGGCCGGGTTTTAATCCCCTCTGAAATTGGTTTCGGATGTGGAAGTCATAGTTCTCCACCTTCTAATTGCAACAGGGAAATAATGTGGCATCAGTATCGCAATTTTGAGCATGGCATTGGGCTGGAAATAAATATCATTTAAGCTTTGAAAGCGTGGCTGCTTGGAAACGTTTTCTTTCCTATTTCACAAATTTAATGCAGAGAAGAGGCTGTGCTTATTGAAAAGAATTATTCCTTGAGCTGCCAAAAAAATTAAACAGGGGCATTTTGAATTCTAAGTAAACAGTCTTTCACTCTCAAAGTGAGTTTCAAGTCAGATGGAGTGACTTGTTTGCATAGACTTGCTGAGATAATATTACCATTGAGCTGACTGAATTTACATTACTTTTTGTCATGCTGTTTATCTACATATACATTGAACTTTGCACAGGAAGTCATTCCTGAGCAAGAGTGACTGTGTCAGAGTCTGAAAGAGACTGGAGCAAGAGGAAAAAACATGCAATTTTGTAGCTACTACCTGGCTAATGTTTCTCTTCCATCACCTTGGTCTTAATCCTCCCCTTTCACTTATGCAAAGAGGAGTCAAATTCTGTTTGGAGGATCTTGGAGTTTATTGAAAGCCTTTGAACTAGATAATGAAAAACTCAGTCTTTTGTTCCCTCCATTAGTATAGCAATGTTCTGACTTCTTCCTATACTCATTGTAAATAAAGGGTTTTTCAAACAAGAGTCTTCTGACAGTTTTAATACCTCAATTGGTATGTGTTTGCTTTGGGACCTCATCAACAAGACAGAAAACAACATAGTTTTTAGGAGACACAACTTATTGTTTGTATTTGTATAGGGCTATATGCTTTTCAGAGCTCTGACTCTAAGGCCTCTTGACATAGAATCATAGTTTCCCCATATTATTGATGAAAAGATTAATTAATCTCTGTGCACTTCAGTTTCTTCAAGGTCATACAGCATGTTGGAGTCAGGTAAGATTACGCAGACAATCTCTTCACCTCAAACATCTTTGCCATGTAGATATTTTATTTAGTATCCTGCCCTCCAGAAACTCCCTGAAAGAAAGCCAGGGGCACTGAAGTGATGTACAAATCCCAAGTTGAAGCCATGGGCTCCAGCCTTATATTCTATGAGGTACTTTTCATCTTCACTCTCCCAAGGCATGGGGTGTAGCTCTTGCATTGAGCTGGCTCTATATAGAGAGGAAATCTAAGATACAAGTCAGACTAGCTCTTCAAATACTTCTTTGTTACAATAAGAAAATCTCATTTGAGATTTAACTCTAAGAGTAATGACAGCAACAACAATAACAAAAATGGTTAACTTTATAGACGATTATGATATGCTAATCACTATATGCAAGCTTTCATTTAGTTCTCATAGCAAATATATGAGAAAGGTACTCTTACCACCCCCCATTTTATAGATGGTGAAACTGAGATTTAGGGACACTGCCACATATGGGAATCTGGATTTTGAACCCAATGTGTCTGACTCCAGAGTCTACACTAGTAGTCATTCATGCTGCCCTCTGTGTGCCAGGTGCTTTTCATACAGCATTGCCAATTCTACCAATAACTTCACAAAAATAGAAAGTGAAGAGTCTAGCTCAAGGTCACAGAGCTATTAAGGAACAGTTTCAAGATCCAACACTATGCCAGCCGGACTCGTTCCTTTTATGCTGAGGTGCTTTGCCCACTGCTAGGGGGAGATCTGGCCCTGTGGCAAGGACTGCCAAGGCCTGGGGGGGAGGATGCCACAGGCTACTTACCACATTCTTGTAGAAATAGTATACCACCATCCTGGCCAGGCGCGAGTAACACCAGTGGCCGTGCACAAGCAGTAGCTTCTTGAGATGCTTAAAGCGGGCAATGGCAAAGTCGCTGGACATGACAGCCTGAGAGGGGAGAACAGACACATCAGCTTCCATCCATGGCTGCCAGTGTCCCAGAGGGACTCTCTCAAGGGCGTTGCTTTGGTCTAGGCCCGTGGCCAGCAGAGTCCTGAAGACCCCTTGTGGTCACTCTTGGGTAGCTTTTTGGATTCTGACACCCCACCCTCCCTTCTGGGAAATCCAAACCTCACTAGAATCCAAGGAGGGCAGATCAGAAGGGATCAGTGGTCTAAGGTGGCTCTGCATCCATTTATCCAGCAAGCAGGATTTATAAACAGGAATGTTCAAAGAGTACCATAAACTGTGTCTTGTTCTGAGTAATCCCAGGGGCAGAAGACGTATTTCAGCTCCAGGTAAAGGAAGAGCTGTCACTTAGCTCCATCTGTGACTGTGGCCCATTATGTATCAGGCACTGTACTAGGGATGCGATGGTTAACCAGAGAGAAGGGAGTTCTATTCAAGCAATTTTCAATCCTCTGAACACTTTCACCACCCCTTGAGGCAGGCCATTGGCTCCATTCACAGATGGAGCTAAGTGATAGCTCTTGCTTTACCTGGAGCTGAAATACGTCTTCTGCCCCTGGGATTACTCAGAACAAGAAACAGTTTATAGTACTCTTTTGAAAACATGAACACTGAACATGCCTGTTTGTAAATCCTGGTATAAATTTTGGTCTAATTCCCTGTGCCTCAGTTTCCCAATCTAAAAAATGGATAACAATCCATTAGAGGGTGTGATGATTATTAAAGTTCAATGAGATCCTAAATGTGAAGTGTCTAATGCAAGCCAGGATGGCTTTGAATGTGGCCCAAAATTATAAGACTTATTTTTTTTGCAGTTTTTAAAAACTCATCAGCTATAGTTAGTGCATTTTGTGTGTAGCCCAATACAATTCTTCTTCCAATGTGGCCCAGGGAAGCCAAAAGATTGGATACCCCTGGTCTAACAGATTGCTAGCATATAGGAGATACGCCAAAGGGTAACATTTCAGAACTATTCTGCAGCTTTCCCGTCAATGCTCTCTATCCTCATCAACAAATTTAAGCAGTGCCAAATGTTTACACTGGTGGTGGAAATACAATTGTTAATGGCTCAAAACCCACAAACACAAAATGTTGTCTGTTTTAATGGGAACATTTAGCAGTCAAGTTAGTATTCTTCTTTTTTGAATTTTGACACTATGAAAGTGTACATTTGCAAAATGATTTCCAATGTCCTTATGTCTGTCATTGCTTACGGAGGGCATTGCAACTTTGGATGTGGGTGGAAGTTCTCAGAGAGAAGTTTCTCCAACACTCTGGAGATTTCCTTATATGTCAACTAAGGACCAAAGAAAGGAAGGAAGAAACAAGAACAGTTGCAGAGAACAATACCTGCATGCCTTCCTGTCCAGATATTCCAATTCCAATATCAGCAGCTTGAATCATGCTTACATCATTTGCTCCATCACCTGAAAGAGAGGTCATGAGGTATTTTTGGTTCAACTGCTCAGTGACAATGAGGTAGCTCTAAAGTGTCCCCAGTTATGTACAATTGAATCCTTTCAACATTAGTGCTATAGAAAGTCATTGCTATAGTACTTTCTTCTTTGGACAATAGGTCCATCCACCATTTTCTTTACCATTCAACAAATATAGGACTTACTGTCTTTTTTTTTCTAGGCACAGCGTTAGGTATTGGGGATATAATGGTAATCAAGAGACTTGGGCAGTTTTCAAAAAAAAAAAAAAAAATGCCTTCACAAATGTTACAATGAACTTTACTGATCAGCAAATGGAGAAGTTGAGCAACTTAGAGACTTGGCAAGGGTAATTCCACTAGAGAAAGGACCCAGGAGAAATGGAACTCAGATCTTTCAGATTCCAGGGCCAACACACTTCCCCCAGTCAAACTTGAAATACTAACCATATCAAGACAACTGGACAGTTTGGACAGTGAAATCATCAGAAATTGTCAATGGTTTCCAAGGAGAGGGATGATATTCTGCTTTGCTTCTCAGTGTAGAAAAATGAGATTGACTCATGTTTTTGAAATACATTTAGTCACACTGAGTTCCTGTTCAATGAACTGAGTTGTTTCAGGAAACTGGAGGTAAGGCATAGAAAGACACACACACACCCCCACACGGTCTCCTTGTATACCAAGACTGTTCAAGATCTTTCTGTGATGAGGGAAATGTTCTATATCTGCACTGTCCAATACAGAAACTAGTAACCGCATGTGACTACGGAAATTTTGCTGGTGAAATTCGATTTAATTTAAGTAGCCACAGATAGCTTTATATAGCGAGGCCTTCCCCAGAAGCTAAACTCTCCCCAGTGCTTTATCTTTTAGATGGGAGTTCAGCAAACTTCTTCTGTATAGGGTCAGATGGCAAATATTTTAGGTTTTGTGAGCCAAGAAGCAAAACTGAACAGTTATTCTTGCTGAAAGGCTATTAGTATTTTATAAATTTTACATTGAAAAATAGAAAAATCATTCTTAGTATCCATACAAAAACATGCCGTGGGTTGGATTCAGCCTGCAGGCCATAGTTTGCCAACCCTTGTTGTTGTAGACTATGCTGCCTTCATTCTTTTCCTGGCCCTACCTGTTTTCTAGCAGTTTCTCAGAATAAGCCACAATTAATATTTATATTATTATGATATAGAATTTATATTGATATTTTATATCTTTATATAGAAAGATAAAATTTATATCTATATTTTATATCTTTATATTTATAAAGATATAAAGTATCATATATAAGTTTATTATATGATGTATTAATGATGTAGAATATAAGATGGGAGGGAGAGAATGATTCTTCTCCTAGTTATCTGATGACACATTTATTGGTCTTAAAAATTTTGCCATAAGTAGCCTTTATTCTAAAATTTTTTTTGATTTCATAGCAATGCATAATTTTAATCATCCCCATGGCAGAATAAATCCAACCTTTAACCTCTTCTGTTAGTGAACCAGGAGAAGTAGAGGTGTGAAAC
>NW_016808195.1:1375935-1379187 GCF_001698545.2 Rhinopithecus bieti
AAAGATAAAATTTATATCTATATTTTATATCTTTATATTTATAAAGATATAAAGTATCATATATAAGTTTATTATATGATGTATTAATGATGTAGAATATAAGATGGGAGGGAGAGAATGATTCTTCTCCTAGTTATCTGATGACACATTTATTGGTCTTAAAATTTTGCCATAAGTAGCCTTTATTCTAAAATTTTTTTTGATTTCATAGCAATGCATAATTTTAATCATCCCCATGGCAGAATAAATCCAACCTTTAACCTCTTCTGTTAGTGAACCAGGAGAAGTAGAGGTGTGAAACCATGCTATTTCTTGCCATGCTGGTTTTGTTTCTGTTGCTATGGGAGTGAAGCAAATATCTGACCTCAGAGAAAATCATTCTTGGGCCATTGCCTTGTGTGTGTCTGACTTTCTGAAGAGGACAATTCCGGGCATAAAAGTAGGATGTCGTTGCTAAAGGTTTGCTCTCTGCTTTCTTTCTGGCCCACTCTTGTTATTCTCTACTGTTCTTACCTGAAGACCAGGAACAAAACCGTCATGTTTAATAGGGTTTCTATTTGAAATGTCAGGAAAGAAAATCTTTTCTCATGCCTGTGTAGAAGGAGGAGAAGCTGGCAACATCTGTAAGAATATCCCTAAGAGATATCCCTGTCCCCATTTCATCCCCTAAGAGAAGGCAATATTTACTATGTGCTTGGTATGTGCTGGGCAGGGGATCCAACAGTGAATAAGGCTGACATGATCTTTCTGCTCGAGGAACTCGAGTAGATGTTCTACTGAGTGAGGGTCTACTGAGGTCTACTCGAGTAGATGTTCTACTGTGATGGTCTACTGAGGAGGCCATCACAGAAGGTATGACAGTGCTTTGAGCTATGAGTCCTGGTTGCTGTGGGAGCCCCCAGGGGAAAGCAAAGTTAGGTGGGATTGGAAGAAGTGTTTTACAGAGGAAATAACTTGTGCAAAGGCCCAGAAGTGAGAGAGGACATGGCCCAGAATGGTAAACAGTTTCATTTGTTGGAACATGGAAAGGCAAATGTGGGAGAAAGAAAGGTGACCACAATAAGAGCTGTGGCTGAGGGTAACAGAAGATCACAAAGATTCTTTTAAACCAGGTTTGGTTGTTCCTGAAAGGTGTTAAGTAAGTGCAGTTTTCATTTCTCTGTCCCAACATGATTAAAGTTTAGCCCCTCTGAAAATTCTTTATCAACCAATGCTAGCATCTATTGGTGATATGCTTTGTGCTGGCCTCGTATTTAGAAATAAACACAAGTTAAACATGAGACAGTTCCAATCTTTAAAATCTCCCCACCAGCCATCAACACTCAGAATACTATCAAATCCCTAAACACCTGAAGCTGTGCCATGCACAAAGTATGAAAGGGAAAATGATCTGCATCCCAGAATTAAGATGGTCTGAGTATATATCATTGATTAAACTACCTGGATGCACTGAATTCAAGGCCCCTGCTGGTTTTGACCTCCATCTAAATCCTGATTTATCTTTAGCTGACTTGCTAGTTCCAGGAACTTTGATGCACTGTCCCACTTCATCCCCTAGTTGCTGCATCTTGATTGTCATTTTGAACTCTCTCCCTCTAAGACAATGACTCACAGCCTAAACATTCTGACTTTGAGACCTGACCTCCCACCTCTGGTCCAGTCTTTCATCAGATCATCCCTGCCAAGGTGCCACCCGCATCTCAGTATGATGGGTACCTATGGAGAGGGTCATGACATGCAACTTGTCTCGCACCAACTTGACTATCATACTCTTCTGGAGTGGCGTGGAGCGGCAGCACAGGACGGACCGACAATACTGGGTCAATTCCAGAAACTTCTTCTCTAGCTTTCCTTGGAAGATGGCATTCAATGTCCTCCCGTCGATGACCAACCCAGCTTCTGGAACCACAGCTTCTGAGGTGATGGATGGTGTCTTGGAAGGTAAGTGGAACCCAAAGAGCTTGCGGTCTGGCTTCTGTAGTTCATGAAATTGTTTTAGCTCTTCCAATGCACAATTGAGGATGGATTCACAGGTCTCCTATAAAGAGGCATAATAATACAGTATTTTGTAAGCAACCTTGGAAATGCATGTTAACAATTTCACTTTATTCTTTAGTAAGATAGTCATAAAAATCTACTACCATAGAGATTACTTATAAACTATTCTCTAATTTTTACATTTCTCTGCAATATATGACATAACATCAAAGGAATATTAATTTGGAACCAAATTAACAGACAAAATAGAAGACACTGCTTGTGAGTGGGAGTGAAAATAGCTCAGCAAGATGGAGATAGATACAAGGATGGCATAATAAATAATACTAATATGATGGTAAATAATGACAATATGTCATGCTGGTATGGTGCTTTCTATTTCTCACAGGTCATTTAAGTTTCCCTTTGTTCCTCAGAACATTCCCGTGTGGTAGATAGGGTGTGTATTCCCAGTCTTAGAGATGAGGAGATTGAAATGAGATCTTTAATAACTCACCCAAGATCATCCAAACTTAGTAGTGGAGTCAGGATCATTACCACTTGAACTGTGGCTTCCTAATTGAAAAAATACATTGTCCCTGTGTTTTTCCATTGTTGTATTCCATGAAGGGTACTAAGAACTGTGGCATGAAGCATTGATCATATTGGTTTGAACGGACTATGGTTATGAAAGTCTTATTAATGGAAATAAACTTATTAATTTTTTTCTGGTGTTTGCCTTGAAATATAGTGAGAAAGTATTTCCTTTTTCAATTTTTTTCTTCCATTACTTTTGATTATATCAAAGATAGTCATATTTTGATTCAAATTTATTCTTGATATCAACTTTTCTGAACATCACTTTTTAATAAAGTCATGGCAGAAAACAGCATTATCAATTTATTCATTTTTATTATACTTTAAGTTTTAGGGTACATGTGCACAATGTGCAGGTTGCATATGTATACATGTGCCATGTTGGTTTGCTGCACCCATTAACTTGTCATTTACATTAGATATTTCTCCTAATGCTATCCCTCCCCGATTCCCCCACCCCATGACAGGCCCCAGTGTGTGATGTTCCCTGGCCTGTGTCCAAGTGTTCTCATTGTTCAGTTCCCACCTCCAAGTGAGATGCGGTGTTTTGTTTTCTGTCCTTGCAATAGTTTGCTCAGAATGATGGTTTCCAGCTTCATCCATGTCGCTACAAAGGACATGAACTCATCCTTTTTTATGGCTGCATAGTATTCCATGGTGTATATGTGCCACATTTTC
>NW_016808195.1:1379495-1402511 GCF_001698545.2 Rhinopithecus bieti
GTGTGCATGTGTCTTTATAGCAGCATGATTTATAATCCTTTGGGTATAAACCCAGTAATGGGATGGCTGGATCAAATGGTATTTCTAGTTCTAGATCCTTGAGGAATCGCCACACTGTCTTCCACAATGGTTGAACTAGTTTACAGTCCCACCAACAGTGTAAAAGTGTTCCTATTTCTCCACATCCTCTCCAGCACCTATTGTTTCCTGACTTTTCAATGATCGCCATTCTGAGTGGTGTAAGATGGTATCTCATTGTGGTTTTGATTTGTATTTCTCTGATGACCAGTGATGATGAGCATTTTTTTCACGTGTCTGTTGGCTGCATAAATGTCTTCTTTTGCAAAGTGTTGATATCCTTTGTCTACTTTTTGATGGGGTTGTTTGATTTTTTCTTGTAAATTTAAGTTCTTTGTAGATTGTGGATATTAGCCCTTTGTCAGATGGGTAGAATGCAAAATTTTCTCCCATTCTGTAGGTTGCCTGTTCACTCTGATGGTAGTTTCTTTTGCTGTGCAGAAGCTCTTTAGTTTAATTTGATCCCATTTGTCTATTTTGGCTTTTGTTGCCATTGCTTTTGGTGTTTTAGTCATGAAGTCCTTGCCCGTGCCTATGTCCTGAATGGTATTGCCTAGGTTTTCTTTTAGGGTTTTTATGGTTTTAGGTCTAACATTTAAGTCTTTAATCCATCTTGAATTAATTTAATCAATTTTAATATCATTGTTTTCTTCACATGGGTCTTCATTTTACATGTTCCTTCATCCGTGGCAAGGGATGATGATTTTACATTTATTGAAGTGCTAAAAGTTTCTTCTAAAAATAATATTCAAAGTGAGTCAACTTATTAAGTAAAAAAACAGTACAAGTCATATACAGATTTTGGAAAAAATTGTGAAAGCAGTTCTGAAGGGCCAGGGTTAGGGAACACTGATCTTGAGATTTCTGTCTGGGAAAATGTCTGGCATAACTTTTTTTTTTTTTTTTTTTGAGGCAGAGTCTCACTCTGTCACCCAGGCTGGAGTGCAGTGGCATGATCTCGTCTCACTGCAACCTCTGCCTCCAGGGTTCAAGTGATTTTCGTGCCTCAACCTCCCAAGTAACTGGGATTACCATCATGCACCACCATACTTGGCTAATTTTTATATTTTTAGTAAAGACAGGGTTTCACCATTTTAGCCAGGCTGGTCTTGAACTCCTGACCTCAAGTGATCCATCTGCCTTGGCTTCCAAAGTGCTGGGATTACAGGTGTGAGTCACTGCACTCTGTCCTGGCATAACTTATTTTGGAAAGAACAAAGACATAGTCTATTATTCCTGTGCCTACCTTTAAGATGCTAAATTGAGTGTTGCAGGCACTAGAATACGCATAGAGCCCGGGGGGGGGGCCACAGGAAGCAGTTCTAGGAGTGTGCACTTATACCAGAGGCACTTATCTGGAAAGAGATCAAAGTAGTCCTTTGGAAGCTGGGACTGGCACCAATTATATAAATTCCTCCAATATATGACTAAAGCAAGTCATTGGAGACATAAGCTTTAAAATTAAATCATCTCTGAATTTACTTATTTCCAGCTTTTAAAATAGTACAATAATTACCATTCATTGAACATTTAGAATGCCTCCTGTACTGTGGTAGGAAGCCTCTAAGATGGTGGTTCCCAGTGATCTCCACTTCCTGGTATTCATGCCCTTGTGTAATCTCCGTTCATTGACTGTGGTCTAGACCTAGAGACTCCTTTCTGATGAAGGGAATTCTGCAGAAGTGATGGGATGTCACCTCCCATATTAGGTTATAAAATGACAATGGCTTCCAATTTGGTGTTCTTTCTCACTTTCTCTTGGATGATTAGCCCTGAGGAAAACCAGCTATCATGTTGTATAGCAGTCCTGTGGAGAGGCCCACAGAGTGAGGAACTGAGGCCTGCTAACAGTTATTTTGGTGAATTTGGAAGCAGAACTCCTTCCCGTGCCCAAACCACCCATCTGTTGAGCCATCAGATGAGCCCACAGCCCTGACAAACAGCTTGAGTCCAACCTCAAGAGAGACCTTGAGCTAGGAATGCCCAGCTAAGATGCCCCTGAACTCCTAATCCACAGAAACCATAAGATAATAAATGTCTGTTGTTTTAGGTCCTAAGGTTTGGAGTTATTTGTTATGTAGTAACAGATAACTAACATAAGTACTGTACTAAGTAAGTCGTTTTTTTCTGTGATCTTATTTAATCCTGCCAGTAATCTGTGAAGTTAATAGTTTTAATCTGTTTTACAGATGAGGAGAATAGAAGTTCAAGAAGAATGGCGTTTGAACCATGTTAAAAGTTCAATACATGTTGTTAATTATTATTAACAAAATTATTACAATAGTAATAATAGTGGTTTCAGTATTAGTTCCTATCTAATACATTAGTTCCTTTTAAAATTCCTTGGTTGATGAACATGTCAGTGATTAGTAATTCTCTCATCTTTGGGATGAGAATTCTGAGGTCTAGGTAGATCCCATAACTTCATTATTGCTTTAATACACCTAGCAAAGAGATAGTAATCCTAAATCAATTTATAGTGAATTAGGCAAATTAAAAACCTTGGAGGAAATATGTAACTACATTAAACTAGGGTTTAAATAAACTAAGACTTAGAGTATATTTCCCCAGTTTCTGGCTTAACATTTTATTTTTCATCCCAGGTAAAGAGATGAAAAGACTAATCTTACAGGTTTAGTGAGCCCAAGGGTGTAGGCATGGCTGAGGATTCAGGCACTATCCTGGAGGATACTGGACAGAAAGAACTGTCATTGACTGAATTAAAGGTGGAGTATGGCTGACTGTTCCTTAGGAGCTTCGGCTGTTTAACCAACGAGCAGATCTCCCTCTGGCTGACTGCCTCACTGGTTTGCAGATGTTCTCCTTCTAGAATTACCTGGAGTGAAAGAATCATTGCAAACCAAATTTCCATTACAAGCAGGACAGGCAGGCATGGGGATCAAGCACTCAAGCAAGCTGAAAATTACTTTCCTTCCTAAGCACAATATTAAAACCCAAGTTTTCCCTGAGCTTATTTTCATTTTGAAAATTCATTAAGGTTTAATCTAATAATCTGTGCACCTGACAGGAAAGTAAATGATTTTTCCAATTCATCTAAAGATCCTCTGGCATTTTCATAATCTGCACTAGTTTTATTTTTTAAAAGAGGTGTATATTGTTGCTTCATGGAGTAAAAATGAAATATAAACCTCCCCAACATTCTACTGTAGGTCTACATCAGCCTCAGGCAAAACTTAGAGTCCAGAGTCTTCTCTCCTTCCTTTCCTCTTTCCATCTTCTTCCCTTTTCTCCATGGTATGTCCTAGGTGTAGGTGCCCTAGGGGCCCTATGCCCACACCCGCGCAGTAGAGTGCTCTTCTGGTTTATATCCTCCGAGTAATCCAACCCCTGCTTCCTTCTGATAGGAACACACATCTCAGTGCCCACCCCCCATCTTCATCAGCCAAGAACATGTGGTGGAGCTTGACTTTCTGCAATTTGAATTGTGAAAACAGATACTTCCCCCTGAAATCAAAATGGTGTTATAGCTTTGAATATGCCTCTTCAGCTTTCCCAGTCTTCTCTCCAAACCTCACTTCCTGCCACTCATAATCTATTCCGGTTGAAAAGTGCCATTTTTAGAACTTTGCTTCATTCTTTCTCTTATCCCATAAAAACATATTGGCTTCATGCATTATTCTTTTCAGGTTTTTACTCCGTGGCAGACCAGTTTGACGTATAAATTGATGCTGAAAATTTAAGCTCAGAATAATTTCAATTTAATTGGAACTTTTTCAATGGATAAGTTAGTCTTAAATAGTGAGAAACTGACAGTTGAGATTCCATAGGCAAATAGTGTGGTAGAATGTAAATAGCACTAGCTCAGTTCTAGACTTAGTTCTACCTATCAGAAACAAGCAGGGTAAACCTGAGCAAGTGACTTAGCCCCAGTAGTCTTCAGTTTCCTTATCTGTGGGGGAAATGGGGAGACTGGACCAACAATAGAATTTGGGAGAGGTAAAACTTTCTAACAAGCAGTGCCAGAAGTAATATAAAAGAGAGCAGCCAGCCATGTATGGGGATGAGATAAAGGATATTGGTCTGGATGACTTCCAGAGTCCTCCAGACTCCAAGATTCAGCGATCTGTTGGGGGCTGGGTGCTTCCCTGGTGTACCCAAATCCCACCTAGAAGCCTGTATCCTCTTGGTCGAGGGGTTGCTCTACACTTTGATATCTGCAGATATCAATACAGAGGATCACCTCACCTGATTCTCTGTATTGATGGTGTAAACAGTGTCAGTCTGATCTAACAGTCTGCAGGAATGGGCAATGTTGACCGCTGTCTCCTGCTTATCTCCGGTCAAGACCCAGAGCTGGATCCCAGCCTCCCGCAGAGTGGCAATCGTATCTGGAACTCCTTCCTGCAGCCGGTCTTCAATCCCAGTGGCTCCTGGAGTGATCAAAGACAACAGAGTTCACATTTGTGGTAAAAGAGTAGTTGCTTAATTTCCCCAAAGCCCTGTGAAGCCAGGCAACGTTTATTACATAGCATCACTGTGCTAGGCTGTGCACCTAGGATATAACAGTGAACTAGATGGAGCTGGTCTCTACCTCTGAGTTCAATGGTCATTGAATAATAATTTATAACTGAGCTATATAATGAGAGAAAGTCAGGGTACACTGTGAATATAAACCAGGAGACCTGAACTTCACCTGGAAAATCAGGGTGGGCTTTGCTGAGGAAGTGCTACTTAAACTGAGACCTGGGAGATAATGCAAAGAGGTGGCAGAGGAGGAAAATTCCAGGTTGAGGGATCAGCATGTGTGTGAAGTCCCAGAGGTTAGAGTAGAGGAAGATGCAGAAATGGAGGCAGAGCAAGGTGAGAGATGAGGCCAGAAAAGGAACTTAGGGGTGCTGGATTGTGCAGAGCCTTGTCAGGGGTGCTGGATTGTGCAGAGCCTTGTCAGGGCCTCAAAGGATTTGCAATTTATTTGGTAGTAACGAAAGCTATTCAAGGGTGTTATGCTGGGGAGTGACAGAATCAGTTTTGACTTTTAAGGATATCATTCTAGAGAAGAGAATAGGTTGGAGATTGGAAAAGCAGGATGAGATTCAGAGCTAAAAGCTACCTAGGAGGCCAGGCAGGACTGCAGAGGAGAGGCAACAGTAGCCTGGACTGGCCTAGCAGCAATAGGAGTAGAAGTGAAAGGACTGAAATCTTTGCCCTGCAACTGATCAAAGCAGAATTAATAGGGACTCACATTTTTGATAATATTCTTGGAGGAAATTAAACAGGCAGATTCCATAATTTTTGAAGGATCTCAAGCTTTGCACCAGCCCTGATGAATAGATACCCAAATATTGAATAGTTGCTAAGTGATTAAGCAAAAATAAATCTGCTTTTCAATTGAGATTCATTTCAGATCACAGACTAATGGCTACCCATTTCACTCTGGGCAGGAGCATGGCATTTTGTTTCTTTTAATAATCCATAGGGACAATAGGTTGGCAAAGTGGTTACGTTGGATGCATATTGAAAAGATTATTTCATATTTTGAGAACGCATGAAGGCATTACAGCTTTTAAGTGGTGTGCCAGTTTCTCAGTGGAAAGTGGAATTCTCTTCTCAGCCCTCTCCAAGCCATCTTGAGGGGAGACAAAGAACCCCACTATCCTGAAATGTGCCTGTTTTGCATCTGAGGGCCATATGCACAGGTAAACAACCCCATAAAAAGTGATGGCTTGAGCCTCATCTTCCCCTACTAGCGTTAGTCTGGAAGGTGAGAGGAAGCTCACTTATTACAGTGAGGCAGGGTGAAGGAGAGAGGAGGAAAAACACATTTATTTGTGTGAAAGAGAAAATGAAACAGGAAGGTTGTGAAAGCCTTTCCCAGCTAGGGGAAGCCAGCAGATTCTGACAAGTGTGTTCTCTTCACACAGAAGAACCAGAGGAACACCTCTCATAGAGTGAGCCTAGAGTGCTGTCCCCAAACAAAAGAATCCTCTGGGAAGGGAGAAAGGGATCAGGTGCCTGAATGGGATGACTTCCTGGTGGCATCATGTGGTAGAGTTGTCTGGCCCAGCCATTCTCTGGTTCGTGTTCAAGTGAGTTCTTGTGTTCAGCTTTAAAGGGGACCTTATGAGGCAGCAAGCAGAGGCTTTTGCAGCCGAGACATAGGAAACCAAAGGCTGAAGGATGTGGGGAGCTAATGCATTCCATTCCCCAACCCCATTCTGCCTCTTCGGCTTGTCAGCCATCCTACTTTACAGGGACTTTGGATCTTCCCTTTGAACTCCTGTTTGGCTGGGCAGCTGGAGGCATGTGACTCATCTAGAGGAGAAGCCAAGTCTCAGAGGCGTGTGTCCCTATCTAGAACTTGGTCCTCATCCCCAGGTCAACATTGTCCACCAAGAAGAAAGAAGGCTTTTTGCCATGTGGCCAGTGCACACTGGGCATTGCTTACCAAGATTTTGCTCCCAAGGCATGAGGACATTAATCCTGTTCAATAAAGCTCCTCCTTGCTTCTTAGCAATGCTTTTCCTCCAACAGAAAGCACAGCTTGTCTCTTAATCAGTCTCTGTGCTTCTCATCTCTCTGTCAGCACAGCAATCTAACTTCCATGCTGCAGCAATCAGCAGTTTCTGTAAAGCACAGATCTGTCCTTGCTTTCACCCTCTGCCCTCTCCAAACTTTTAGCAGCTGATTGACATGGCCTGTCATAATCTGGGTCCTGCTGATCTTTCCCGCCTTCCATCATTTCCCCCAACTCTAGACCTTCAACTGAGTCCTCCCCCTCTGCCCGATCAGCTTCTCTTCTTGCTTTCAGTTCACTGCCTTCCTAGACCCTCCCTCACCCTTGTGCTAGGCTGGCATCTCCTACTTTGTGCTTCCATCCCACCTGGCCCATCTGCTAGCCCAGCTCTCACCACAGTCTGTTGAAATTTCTTGCTCAATCATCTGGTATCCTCACTAGACTCCAAGCTCTGGGAGGGCAGACTTTTTGGCTCCTGTCCCTTGTTGCAGCCCCAAAGCCTAGCATGTCATTTGGCACATAGTAGGTGCTTAGCAAACATTTGAATGAAGGGAAGTGTGCTATTGGAAAAGCAGCCAAACTCAGAGGCTTCTTCCAGCAGGGAATGCAGGAATGCTCCCAGAGCATCCTCAGGAAGCTGTGTGTGTGGTGTCTGGGTTGGGTATTGGCACGGCCCATTTGTGCCAAATACCTGGAAGGGAACCCCAGGGAAGGTTGCTAATGGAGACATATTAGTAGTGTCAGAATCAGGGCCAAGAGCTCCCTTCTCAACTGGCTGCATTCCTTTTTTTCCTATAATGATGACTTATTTTTAGCTACCAAGTAAGGTGAGTTGATTCTCCAGATGCTGTGCAGTTTCCATGAGAAGCTCGTCTCGGTTGTCGAGGGATGCCTCAGCCTCACGCCGGAAACTGGCCCATCTCTGGAAGTCCTCTTCACTTACAACCTACAGGATGAGAAAAGGCTCCTTAACAATCTTGGGTGGATCAACAAGATAATTTCCTCTCTCTTCTCACCTGCTGGGCCTCCTATTGGCCTGTTTGAACCCTACATAATTAGATGGGGCTTTCTTAATGATTTTTTTAAAAAATACGTACATCAATGAAGATTTATCCTTGTGTCCCATTATCACTAAGAATCTGTTGTGCTCAGATCACTGGAGATGATCTGGACAGACAAGGTCCCTGTATGCCTAGGCTTATATGCTGGTGGGTAAGAGGTATTATCCAAATAAATAATTTAAAATAATTATTTCAGGGAATGCTTTATAGAAAATGACTGTGATATGAGAAAGTGTGATGGGATAGAAGAGTAACTGAATAGGGGGCTGCCTTCTTTTGGAAGTTTAGGTTTCCTCGACAAAATGACCTGCAAGCTGAGATCCAATGACAGAGGGTCAATCATGGGCAAGCTCAAGAGTTAAGGCTGTGGAACGGCAATGAACTTGGCCTTCCTTCTGTTCCTTGAATGAAAGATGGAGAAGGTTCAAAAATGAGGCTGGAAAGAAAGCAGCAGCCAGATCTTGCATAACCTGTAGAGCACTCCACCAGGCATGGTGTCATACACATGGAGTGCCCAGTAGCTGGAACAATCCAGCTAGCGGCCACATCTTCTTCCTTCAGAGTCCCATTTTAGACCCTCCTGTTGACATTACATGCATATGGTGTCTTATAGCAATGAAAGATTATTTTGTTCAAGCATCAAATATTCCTCAAGTCCCTCTGCATGGCACTATAGAGAAAACCAAAGGGACACAAGTAGGCCTTTTGCTTTTGAGGAATGCATAGTCCATTAGGGGAGGCAAAATATGCACAAATAACTTCAATAGAAAATGTTGGTAAGGCATTGGGAGTGATACCTGATGTAAATGATGAGTTGATGGGTGCTGACGAGTTGATGGGTGCAGCACACCAACATGGCACAAGTATACACATGTAACAAACCTGCACGTTATGCACATGTACCCTAAAACTTAAAGTATAATAATAATAATAAAATGGTGGTAAGGGTGTAGTTCTGATTCAGAGTATTGGTAAGCATTTGTCGCTGTCCCAGCTGCTGCACATGTGGTTACTTTAATCTCCATGACAACTGCATGAGGGAGGGCTGATTAGCACTATTTTACAGATAAAACTCAGAGAAGTGAAGAAATTGCTCAAGGTCACACATCTAAAAGTAGTGAGATTGGGACTGCTACCCAGGTGGTTCTGGCTTTAAAGTGGGCATTCCTGATCTCTAATGCTACCCTAAGAACCATAAAAGACATGAAAAGCCCTGGGGATTTATGCAAGAAAACCCATGTCTAGCTATCTAGAAATGTGTGCCCATCATAGCATCCCATTAGCTTTGCTTTTAGGTGACTCATTCGTTGTCCACACTCTGCAATTTGCAGCCCTCACTGCCTGCCTGCGTGCCTTGCAGAAGCTACAAAGTCAAAGATCTTGTGGAGCATGAGTCAGGTAATCTACAAAACTATGGCTGGGCTGAGTGCAATGTAATAGGGAGTTGCAGGGACTGTGGCCAACCACAGAACACAGCTGAACATATCCCTCATCACAGGAATCAACTTCCTGGTTGTAGCTGATTGCTGCCATTCCAGAATGAAAACAGTTGGCCAGATCCTCTGAATTTTTAAAAGAAATCGGAAATCTAGATTTTTATGTGACCATATAAAAGCTCCCCAAATTGAAAGGAAAATAATGCATGTCTAAAAAATATAATTGGAAAGCAAAATCATAACTGAAAAAATGTCATCAGTTGCGTGTTACCCATTATACATAGAATGAAAAGCAGGGCATGGCAAAGCCACACAGATACGGGACCTAGCTCTTCAGATTTTGACTTCAACAAAATTGTCCGTGTCTTGGGTTTTTGTGGCAAGTCAGAACGGCTGATCTTGAAAACGTTAAAACAACCACCTCCAATGGTCTTTTATAAAGAAAAAGAAGGTCAAGGCCATTCAGCTATTTAATGATATTCAAAGTATGCTTGGAGGAATTTGTTCTTACCTTCTTGGCAATGCATAGTGTGCGCAGGCCATCTCTTGCATACAAGTCTAGATGCTTTTGGGTCCGGGCTTGGATTTTTCTCAGTTTCTTTTCCACATTCATGTCAGGCACTGTCAAATAACCATTGTCCCACATGAGGCCATGTACAAATGCTTAGGGATCCCCATCCCCAACACCCTGAAATCTTCTGTAGTAGACTACAAATGCTTTAGAGAAGGAATCCCTTACAGCCCACCTTAGAAACATGAAGGAGCTCTCCTGTCAGGTTGCCCTGGAAGATAATGCAGGGAGTCCTTAAATTGTCTGCTCTCTACATCTTCTCATCAAAAGCCTGGCTGAGTAAAGTGCTATGTAAGGAAGGTAGGTGGTCTAAGGTACTGTTCCCAAACAGCTGTTTGCATGAGAACCGCCTGGGAATTTGGTAATTGGGATTCTCAGGTACAATGACAGCCCAACTGAATCAGGGG
Organism: Rhinopithecus bieti; assembly: GCF_001698545.2. NCBI lineage: Eukaryota > Metazoa > Chordata > Mammalia > Primates > Cercopithecidae > Rhinopithecus > Rhinopithecus bieti. The sequence goes on from NW_016808195.1 coordinate 1,389,524, forward strand.
ACTAGAAATTTAAATCTTTATTGTTACCTAAGGTGTTTTTAGTTTATTCCTGGATGGCCAACTGACTTTGGAAACTGTTCTCTAAGACTATTTATCATCTTCTCTGTCTTCTACTTGAGGTCTTATATCAAGTTAGGTCCCAAGACATCTACAAGCCTGGATCTCATTAGCTGAGTTCTTCATCTCATTTGTTTTGCTGAGCTAGGCCTTCTCTCAATGCAAGAAATAGGTTTGGAGAAAACTTTTTTTTTTTTTGCATTTCCTATGAATCTAGTGTGAAAAATGTGTGTGTTGCTCAAAGTCCCCTTTGTAAAGTTCTACATAAGTTTCTGTCAGAGGTAATTTGTCTTTTTCTCTTGAAATTCCAATTCCTTTATCTAATTCTATAATAGGAAATTTTCAGCCAAGGTTGGCTGATGTGGGGTAGGATTGAGTCCATCACCACTTCTTTTAAACTGCCACAGGCATCATTTATCGATCGCTTGTAAAACTGAGCTAGCTTTCAGAATCATTCCTTACCAGGGCTGGATTGAGATTTTTAGACATCTTAAGATTGAACAGAATTTGTATACCTCACCCATCCTTGTATATATAATGCAAAATTAAAAATATAATTCTTAACAGAAAAGTATAATGAAGTCCAATAGAACTCTGATTTTCCATGATACTACTCCAAGGCTGTTTTATATAATATAAAACTGTTTCAAAGATTATTTTCTCATTTTTCAGGTGTTCCTGGTGCCTTAAGCATAGTCTTCATTTATGTATCACCTGATTCAGCACTATTTACAATATTTTATTTTTAAAGACACCAGCTCCTGAGATTAAACCTTTTTGTCTTTTACTTGCAAGCCTTGGAGTTTACCTTCTTGCTTAGGCTGCCAGGAACCTCAGCATCAAATTGAATATTTAAACACCATAAATATTATTAAACTTGGTTATTTTCTCCCTCCTTTCAAAGTTTTGCTTTTCAATTCTTATAGTAACATTGTGTGTGTGTCTTTTATTGAAAGCATCTCTAATCCATTTTGCAATCAGGTGAGGAGCAAATAAAGAGACATCTCCAGGGCAGTTTGGATGACTGTTGCTGAGGGATAGAGTGCCGTGGCTCCCTTGACTCAGAAGTACTGAATTCACTTGTCTGCCAGAGTCTGGGGATAAAGAGAACTAATTAGCTCCCTTCCCATTCTACACACTAATCAATCCCCATAAACCTATTGGCCCTGATCCATAGCTGATAATGCAGGAGGCACAGGGCTGCCTGGGCAATTCTGAAGCTTGGCTGGAATCTACTATCCTGGGAGAATCATAGCCCCATAACTGTCTTCTTGTTAGCAATCAGGAAGCGGCTGCACACTAATTCATGCTGTTCCAAAATTGGACACTGATATGTAGGGACTTTGGAACATTTTCCTGGCTCAGTGCAAGTTTATGAAAATCCATCTGGGGGAGGCTGGGGAAAAGGATAATAAAGAGGAACACCTGAGGCTTCCCAGAGTGTACCAAGCCCAGTGCAGAATTCTGGCAGCATGAAACAAATTCTGACCTGGAATTCAGGATACCTGGGTCTGGGATTTAACACTAGTTAACCATGTTGCCTCTTGTAAGTCCCTTTTCTTTCTGAGTTGAGTTTGCTTTTCCCCAAAATGAAGAGTTAGGACCACAATGTGTTCCATGGTAAGATAATGGATGCCCTAGTGCAAAAGACTGTGTGGATAATCCATGTTCAAATGAGTTTGGAAAACTGGGATGAAGTTAAAGATGTTTATCTGCTACAAGACTGTATAGTCTTTAAATATGCTAATGGACACTGTGATTCCCTAGGTCCAGGAGATGTAAAATGCAGCATGTTTTATTTTTATTTTTATTTTTATTTTATTATTGTACTTTAAGTTCTAGGGTACATGTGCATAATGTGTAGGTTTGTTACATATGTATACTTGTGCCATGTTGGTGTGCTAATGCAGCATGTTTTAAGGATATTTGAGGAAAGCATCTTGTAGGTCTGTATTCCAGCTGGGACCTGCTGTACCAGGTGACACTACAACTTGAGCTTCTTATTACCATTCCACACTGCTTCTTCAATTATGGAACTCTCTGTGCCTGGAACCCTGGTAAAGCAGGACTTACCGCAGGCTGGGTCTTCCAGCAGGTCCATGATGACCGAGTCGGCACCCTTGGTGTAGACGATGATCTCACCAGTCAGTGGGTGCCTCACAACCACAGACATTCTCTTCCTGACAGAGTCAAAGCCCAGGGTGCAGAGGAGGCTGAAGGTGAGGCAGGTGCCCTGGGGCAGGCGCACAGTCACCTGCTCAGGCGTCCGGGACACTAGTGTGAAGCTGTAGGCATGGGCAGCGTGCACCAGGGCGGCCTCATCAGGGCTCTCAGCCTCATAACAGAACTCGGGCCTGGCCAGGTCTGGAGCTGGGGCTTCCAATGCCTCCTCCAAGGAAGTGCCTGACCCAGACCCCAGGATGTCGCCCTGGTCCCACATGCTGCTCCTGTAGCCACCGTCATCGGTGGAGTCACCTCCACTGCATACAGATGCATCGTCTCTCTCATCCGAGTCCGTGGTGGCCACGTTGGCCCCTAAACTCTCCCCCAGGTCTGTGTCAGAGGGTGCAGTGGATGAGAATGACTGGCTGAGGCTCGATAGCTTCAACCTCTGGAAGAGCTGCTGAATCTTCTCCAGGGACGTCCCCAGAGCCTTGCTTGAGGGTTTGATGGTGACCTTGTGGCCAAAGGAGGAAAGTAGAACATTACTCTCAATGTTGGAAATAATACCAAGTTGTTTTATGCAGAATTTGAAGGTACTTTTGCAATAAGTGAGGCTAGATGTTTCCCTCCAGCCCTGAGACTCTAAGCATTGACAATGGTCATTTTCCACTATCTTTTGATCGTCCCACTCTGAGCGTGGACAAAAGAAGGAAAAGGAGATGAGAATCAGAAACTCATAGTAAGGGTTCACATTTCCTGAACTCTCATCATGAATGCTTCTGCTTTATCTTTGAGTGCAGTATCTCATTTCATCCTCCCAATAATGCTATGGGATGCTATCATCAACCCAATTTATGGCTGAGGACATTGAGGTACAAAAAGTCTACATAAATTGGCCATGATCACCCAGTGTGTAGGGATTAGAGTTGGAACTCAAACCCGGGTCTACTCGACTCCAGAGGCTGGACTCTTGAGCTACCTGCCAGCTGAAGCTCCCACATTAACCTGAAAATTGGGAGTTGCATACTGTCTTTCCCCAAATGGTACTTCTTCTCCTCTTAAAAATGAGTTAATTTTTAAGATAAAGCTTTCTGCCTCCTAAACTTCCTGAAGACTTTTGATAACTTGCTGACTTTCCAGTGCTGAGGTGATTTTCAGGGGGGTTTGGAATCTGGGCATAATGAAGGGAGGTTGTAGTTTAAGTGTCTGGGTGAAACTTCTTGTCTTGGTTTCATAGTCGCAAGTTGTACCACCTAATTATTCTCATCAGTAACTCACAGCGGTGCTTGGCTAAGAGTCTGTGGAAGATTGAAGGTAAATTCACCTTCAGTAGAGTTTAGAGTATAATTTTACATACATGACCATTCAGCTGCATTTTTTTTCCCCATGGGAAACATCACACACAGTATTAACTATTTTAAACCCATATATAAAAACAGCAGTATAGCACAATATTACTAGAAACCATTATGGAATCGTGTAGATGTATGAGCCATATGTCCTTCATTGCCCTACTTGAGTTTTCTGAGCCACCATTTCTTCGCTTGTTAAATCCAAGGTCCTGCCTCATAGAGTTGCTGGGTTGAGAGGATTAAATGATAATACAGGTACAGGTAAAGTGCTGGGTATGGAGCCTGGCATAAAACCAAGTGCTCAGTAATCACTAACTCTTAATGCTACCTACAGACACATAGACAAAGTTTGAAAGCTACACAGATAGCTCATATATATCTTTTTCCATTTTATTTAAAAATGAGGAAACAGATCCAGGGAGGGTAAAGAGACCTGTTCTAGGTCTCACTGTGATGAAATGACACTGTTGCTAGGACCCAAATTTCATGTCTCCCTGATCAGAACTTCTCCCCTCTCCCCTACTCTGCCTTCTACTTCTCTACTTCCTTTACCCTCCTCCCCCAGCCATCGCTAGTCCTTACCCTCTGCCTGGGCTCAGTGGTTGTAGACACCATGACAGAGTTGCAGATGGTTAAGGCAAGGAAGAAATCAGCAATGGAGGAAGTGGTGGAGAGGGAAGCCTTGGCAGGTCTGCTGTCTGACAAGGTCTCCAGCCACAGGGCAGCATCTCGAACTTTGGTCAGTAGGTTTTTATCTGGAGTTACATCTTTTTCCTGGAAGAGAAAGGCCAGAATGAGAGTCTCTTCTGGGAAGGAAGCCTACTCCAGAAGAATCTTCACGTGCCTGGGGAAAGGATGGTGCAGCTTCATTGCAGTCTTGCATCCAACATGTTTTCCTCTCCCACAGGTCTGGCCATTGCCAATTGTTATTTGAGTCCTTCCTGTCTCTCAGTGCCACATATCCATCCATTACCAGGTGCTGACAGTTCTTCACTCTCAGTGTCTTCCCACCATTTGTGTTGCTTCCAGCCATGCTGAGACCCTCTATCCCTCAATCCTGAATTTCTGCACCAGCTGTAAACTAATATTGTTGCCTGTCACCTTTATTTTTTCTAACCCTATGTATCACCTGCAGAGTCGTCTTAAAACTCCATTTCCTCCTGGTATTCTTGACTTCAAAAAACCTTCAGGAGATAGCTATTGTTAGTGTGATCAATTATTTGGCATTTAGATTCTTTAACAGTTTGCATTTTCACTCTTTATTCCCATACTTCTCAACATGGACCCTCAGCTCAGCCTGGTGTTCTGTTTGCTGCCTCTTGGATGTATACTCCTCCTGTATTCCTCTGATCACACCTTGCTTGAAAAATCCTCTTCTACCTACCAAAGTCCTACTTCAATAACCATGGGAAGTCCCACTTGTCCATGAGATCCTATATAGCTCCCAATGAATTCTTTCTCCTGAACTACAATAGCAGATTCTTAACTCAATGTCCACAGGAGTCAGGCATGTAAAGTGAATGAGAAAGGTGGGCCAAGGTAGAGATAAGGACATTATGGGGTGGTGGGAGCTATGAGACCTAGCAAGTCCTACCCCTATCTAAAGGGTAGCTACTGCTCTGCTGAGTGCAATGCCCCAATACTGGTCTAGTTTGCCAAGTCTCTTGATTTTTCAAGATAAAGCAAAGATGATGCATGACCTATTTTTTTTCTTTTATTCCTATTCTTTTTTTAGAAGAAAAAAGAGGAAGAACTGGATCTGACCCATGGATTTCCAAATTTTCACATCTTTGTAGAAGTTATCACTTGAACTATCCCTTTGGAATTCACTACATATTGACCTATATTTTACTTGTTGGTTTATGTATTTTCTCTTGCTCTGGCTCCTCTATTGTACCCCAGGGATCGGATGCCAGAAAAGCTTCTTTCAGGCAGTGAGATCTTAACCAGAGCAGAGGTGGTGGTGGCAATGGCAGTAGTGGTGTCTGGCTCTGTCTACCTCCCCACTGGCATCTTGCTTTGGCCTCTATTTTAAATTCACTTTTCTTATGTCCGTGTTTAATCTCTCTAGAGATAAGGTAAGAGCCTCAAAGATAGAGAGGTTGAGTTTTCCATGAGGCTGTATTTCCTAGAGCTCTAACTACAGCTTTTTTGAAGCAGAAGCTCAACAAATGCCAGCTCTCAATGGTTAGATATGACAAAAGCCATTTTGCACAAGGCTTTCACATAAGATCATTCCTATCAGTGTTCAGATTTCACAGCTAAATCATAGTTTAGAAGAGAGTCAATGGCTAAAAATGTTAGACTGAGGGAATCTTGATTAATTTGTGCAAGGTGAAGACTGAGGGCCAATAAGCTTTACCCAAGTTGAGAGTTTAACAAAATCCCTTGAGAAAAGAGGCCTCAGACTCTTTTCTGACTACCAAATACAATGACTCCAAGAAGTCTGATTCTGTCCTCCCTAGGGCTGCTGGCACAGGTGAGAGCCAGAGAGTAGGAAACTCAGACATACCCCACAAGAATGGAGCACACACTCTTCAAGAATGCCAACCTTCATTCTAGGTGCTCTTCAAAAGTCAACAGTCACACCCCAACTTGTTCATACCATCGTAAGAAGACAACTTCCAGAAAAAAGTCTGCTTATCAGAAGGAAGAGTGCCAATAACACTGAATCAGACCTGCATTTCCTTCCATTGCCCTGAAAACAATTGTGTGAATTATCCATACCACGTGGTGTCATTATTTCCAGAAAACCTGAGAAGGGCACACACATACTATCCATGCTCTCTGCCTTTGACTCCAGTATTCCTGGTAGGAGCTCACATTTGTGAAGCTCTTCCTACCTTCCCAAGCAATGTCATTTATATAACTTCATCAGATTCTCATAGTCCCACGTTGAGATGAAATGAATCCCGACTTAATTAAAACCCACAGAGATGGGCTGATTTGACCAAAGTTGCCTAGTGAGTTAGTGTAAAGCCAGAATCAGAACTCGGACTCCTGAACTGCTAGTCTAAGGTTTTTCATTTCTGTGGTCACAGTAAAGTAGCTATGTTCTCTTATTAATGTTTCTCTGCAAACTTCTAAAACCAGATTCCAGGGACCATCCAGTTTTTGTCATCAAGTCAGCAACACCACTCAAGGAACTCTAAACTTATTTCTCAACAAAGGAATGAGAGCTCGTATTCATGTGGTGTTTCTTATGTTCTGGTGCATCCATGGTCTCATTATATTCCTGCAGTAACATGATCTGTTTAGTACCATTATCCTCCCAATTGTCTCTGTATTTCAGATGAGGAGACTGATGCCCAAGGAAGTTGATTGTCTTGCCCAAGGTCACACAGTAAGTGGGAGGAATTCCTTCAGTTGATTTCAGTTAGTCTGATCCTAGAATTCATAATCTTAACACCTATATCAGGCAAGATCCTGCATGTGAAGGAAGTGGCCTTTGAGACTTGCTACCACCCAGGGTCTTTAGTGTCTGGGTATCTCAAACACAATGGATGCATTTGTATATCTAATCCTTAAGGCTCAGCAGATAGTCCATGAGAGTAATAAAAGGGATTATGGAAACTTTCTTTTTTCAGAAAATAGATTTCTTTTTTAAGGGGAGGGTACTTGAGCGAGATGCTGTTAAATCTTACCACCACAGGTACCTAAAGTTGAGGAACAGGCTTGGAGTTGTCAAAACTAAATCCCCTATTTTCCTGATGCCAAAATTGAATATCAGAGAGGAGGAAACTGCTTGAGATCACACACTGATTTAGGGCCAGAACTAGGACAGTTTTCACATCACCTGACTGCCATCCTCTTATAACACACTGCTTTGCTCCAAGCTATGCGTTATGTATTTCCAAATGCTGACACAGTTAAAATGTTTCAAGTTATTTATTCCATATTCATTTACCTGCTGGTCTATAAGTGCTATGAGGGCAGAGACTGTCTCTGATGTGTCCCTCATGCCTGGTGGATTGTAAGCACTCAAAACATTTGTTAACTGACTCCTTTCTAGGATACCACAATAGCTCACCACTGATTAACTCCTGCTGTCTGTTCATTAAAACTACTCTTTGATATATTTCCATCTAATCTTGTAGCAATGCATTAAAACAAAAGGCTTCTCTGTAAAAGGCCCTGGCTCATCCTGCAGGTGCCAGGAACAGATGTCAGCTAACTTTTATTGCGTCACCACAGACTTGTTGCCACAGGGCAAGGCTCTTCATGGTTCCTTTTGCTCCAGCCCACTGGTTTCCTACGTGGTCCATTAACATTTAGAAACTGTCCTTTCCTACTGCTGGCCATTTTCCAGATTATTTCTCTGAAGAAAAAGAAATATAAATTTGTGGGGCCACCAGTTTTTTATGTAAGAGCTTTGTGGCAGGCAGACACTCAACTAGTTGGATTTCTTTCTATTGTGGAACACCTAAAATGCGTACAACACCCCTTTGAGGAAGGTGATTTTTGAGCTCAAACGATATCCTCAAGGGTCCTATTATCATTAGACTATACTTATTGAGAATGCATAACAAAGTCAGGCACTGGGCTAAGTGCTCTCACGTCCATTATCTAATCATCCTTAGAGCACCGATATCATTAGTATCATTCCACTTTAATTATGAAGCAAATGAGGCTCATTGCAGTTAAGTAACTTGTCCCAGGTCACAACATCACAGATAATGTGCTGGGACTTAAATCTGGTACTGCCTGATGCTAAAACCTAAACCCTTTAATGCTATGCCAACATTTCTCAAACTTTTAACATGTACACATGTCAACTGGGGATCTCATTAAAATGCAGATGCTAATTTAGCAGCTCTGAGTGGGGCCTGAGCATAGGCAATTCTAATAAACTTTCAGGTGGTGTTCATGCTGCTGCTTTGAGGACCACAGTTTGGGTAGCAAGGGTCTGTGTTACATGACAATCCTATTGTTTCTATTTCTTTCTAGCTGGGATGTGTTCCCACAATGAGGGCTGGGAAAAGTAGGCCAAACTCTATCTCTGCTATTCTTCTTTCAGTTTTAATAACTCACCCAAGTTCAGATGGGTGACTATCACAGGTTGGGTACAGCAGTTTGTTGCTACAGGAATCCAGAGAAGGAAACAAACAGGATCCCTGGTTCCTGAGCTTGGAAGAAAATCCTTCATGGCATAGTTCCCCTTATGTCTCCATTTCCTCCTCCTCTCCCTGGATTGCACCTTTCATTTCCAGCTACTCCAAAGAACTACAATTCTCCATCTTGCTTCTACAGATTGTCTCCTTCCACAACCTGCACTCCTTACCCACTCCTCACTAGATGGTCTCCTTATTCCTCCAGTTAACCTTTACTCCTGTCTCAAAATTCAGCCCAGGTGCCAACCTTTCTAGGAAGCTTTCTTGATGCCCCAGTATGATATAGCTGCACCTCTTCTAAGCTCCTATAGCACCTCTGCAGCCACACATCCCAGCCCAGAGAGCATTGTCCTGTAGTCACTGGTGCTCCTTTTGCCCCTTCACTGAGCTGTAAGATCCTAAAAGCAGGAGCAATGTTCCATTAGACTTTATGTCCTCAGTCTCTAGGACAGTATATGCCACAGAGTAGATGCTTACTGAATGTTTGTTGACTGACCCAATAAATGAAAGGCTTTTCTAAAGAAATGTAGACACTGGCAGAGGTGGGAAGAAGCAGGCCCTTCTGTTTGTTGTTGATGAGTGTCTCAACTGGTACAATGTCTTGGGAAGAATCAACCAAAATAAAAAATGCACATACTGGCCAATTTAGCAATTATGCTCTAAGAATACTGTAGAGAAACTCAAACACATATATAAACAGATGATGGCTCAACCATCGAACTAATTATAGCAGTCATTAAAAAGATGAGACAGCTCTCTTTTGAATGTCTACCTGTCTGTCTACATATAGGAAATATTCTTTAAAATTCATTAGGTTAAAGAAGCACAGTCCAAAACGGTACGGTATGCTTCCACTTGTGGTAAAGAATGTGCTTGTGTATATGCCATACTTGTCTGTTTCTGTACACCTTTGGGAAGGACACACAGAAGCTGCTAATCATGGTTGTGCCTGAGGTGGTGGGAAGAGAGGAGGGAGGGACATTTACTTCCTACCATCAGCCTTTGGTTCCTTTCAATTACATAACCCTGTGGGCTATGACTATTATGGAAACATATCCCTGGTTGCTGCGGAGCTGGAGGCTAACGCTGTTTAGGGCAGTGATGTCTAAGGCTCTGGCCTTAACGACATTTAGTTTGAATCAAGAACTGGGAAAGTCCAATGTTAGTAAATGCTCACTTAAATAGGAACACATGGATTATTAGGGAAAGCTTTTCCCAAATGGGGCATAAGCCCAAAGGAAAAAACTCAGTGGTGAAGCAAGAAGGGAGTTTTAGAGATCTTGCCAGTTCCCACCTCTTGTGAGCAGTGTCACCGAGGCTGGGTCCCCCCTACCCTGATTTGGGACACTGGGGGACAAGGGGAGTACAGATAGGCTTCACTGCTTCCTTCCCTGTGTGATCACATCACTTCCAGAAAGATTCTGTATACTTGGCTAATTAAATCAGGACTCTTATCTAACCTTACAGTGGGAGTGTGTCTATGTGGGCTGTCCCACCGATTTGGAGCCGACTGGGAGTGCTGCATAAATTTATTCCAAAGAAAGAAAGGCAGACCAAGATTAGTGAAAGGAGGCAGAGGTCCAATGACACCTCCTTCGCTCCTCTCTGTTGCATTCTCTTTGGAAGGGTGGGGTGGTGGGGGGATGTCTACAGAGGAAAGCAGTGTGGAAGTTTGGAGGAGCCTAACTGGCCCTAATACAAATTTTATGATTAGGAAGATAGTCTTTGGTCTGATGGTGCTGAAAAACATTCTGCAAGTGGCATTTTTAAACAAAGACTCTGCTCAAATCTTGGCTGCTTACAGACAAGGAGAAAAAAAAATTCATTTTCCATCTGCCAGTACTATTAAACATTGGCTTGGGACTCAACTCACCGTTTTATATTACCCCACCTTAAAGCCACAGATTTTATTGCAGGCAATTAGGCGATAATCACTGATGGTTTGTTTTCTTGTAGTAAAAGAAAAAAAAAACCAGCTTCTGTTGTTGCTGTTTTGTTGATTCTTATTTTGGATTAGAGCAAAGGGCCAAGGAAACCAACAACTGGCTTCTTTAGAAGGTGGTGGAATGCTCCCTGGGGGTTTCAGAGGCAAATTTTGAGTTCACTAAGAGAAGGTAAAGAACTGGTGGTTCCAAGAGATGGTCAGAACAGATTGGGTGCCAGATGGGCAGGTGCAGGAAGGCACAGAAGGCATGTGGAAGGGGACAAGTGCAGAGAGTCTGCCAGGAGTGGGTGGGGGTGGGCACTGAGACAGCCACCTGGGGCTGCTGCAGGAGCTCTCTAGGGATGACTTCAAGGATCTGACACCAGCTAGAGGTATTTGATGGGTTAGCATGAGAGTCCTTAGAGTCCTTAAAGGCTGCATACTTCACTCTCTTCAGCAAATGCCTCCCAAGCTTTAGAGAGTGCCAATTTGAGCCAAGTGAAGACTCTTTCCTGGTGGGGTGATGGCCTGCTTATGGAGGGTCCCCATCGTGGCTCTCCCTACAATCATCAGAAATTAAAATAAAAGTGCTCAGTACTCAGCCTAGTAAATACACCAGGATCTCAGGGGAGAGAGTTCAACAATTATATTTTATGGAAACTCCCCATTTTCTCTTCATGACATCAGACATGTGAACATTTGTTCAAGGCAGACAGCTTCCCTTTAGAAAGATCATTTAAAACTTCCATTAGGCATCTGTCTAGATCACACAATTTTAAGAATTAAATCCTCAAAATAAACTCATGAGCCAGAACGATTATCTTCATTTTAACAATGGGTAGGTTGAAGCTTCCATTTCAGCAAGCCCACCAAAGTCACAGAGCTAGTACATGGGGTAGCTGAGATGAAAACCTGACACATTAGACCCCACATGTGCCTAATTCATAGCTGGAAGTTAGCTTGCAGGTCAGCAAAACATTATCTTATTTGATCTTTACAACAGCCTGGTGAGAATTGAAATTATTTTCAGGTGGTGAAAAAGATGTAGAAGGAGGTTTAACATGTTGCTTAAGGTTACCCAGCAAGCCAGTAGCAGAGCTAAAACCAGAACCTCCATTTCCTAACTCTTAACCCAGTGGCCTTCCTCAAAACTACTCAAAAATACAATTGTTCCACTAACCCCAGATTTTCAAGTGACCCAATTACATAAGAATATACTTAGCTGTTCATAAGAAGAGGATGTCACCATCTTCCCTTCCCCAGGCAACAAGAATTGGGACTTAACCCATGTGTCAACTTCCTTACTGCTCCTGAATGAACTTCGTCAGAACTTGCCTTTGGGACTGCTAGCCAGGGCAGGACGATGACATCTAGGATCTGAAGATAGCTCTGGGATTAGCGTGTCCCTCTCACTGACCATTAGCTAAAAGCCCTGCATCCGAGATTTACTGCCTGGTCCAGGGATGCAGTTTTTCTGGGCTGGGATGCACTTTTTCTCCCCCTCATATTCTAGGGGAGACATTCTCAGGCATGTGGGATGCCTGTGTTACCTAGAAATGGAAGGGGCCAAAGACACATAGAATCTGTGCCTAATGAGAATTCACTAAGGTCATTTTACAAATATTTAAGAAAAGAGCTTGGGGAAGTGTGTTACATTTATGGGGACAAAATTAAAAAGGATGTAGCAATATGCACACCTTGTTATGTCACTTGGGAAAATCAAAAAGGGGAAAAAAACATGAAACTCTTCCAGAAGACATCTATGGATCATTTCACTTGTGTATTCATGAAGGTCATATATCTTAACACAGTGTTCTTGTCTTATGCTTGCTAATGTTGCATTTCTGTGCATGACAATAACCCAAGAGAGGGAACTCAATTTTATACGCATCCGAAGTTAGATGAGTAACAACCCAGAACACAGGCTCACAGTGTTTCTTCTTTGACACAGTCAGAAAACACAGTTCTTGGTTATGAATACTAAGTAGCAATATGGAAAATGTTTTTGATATCAAGTTAAAAAAAATCCCAGTATCTACAATTGATATGTACCATGATTATAAAAAATGTTAAATAATACCAAAGCCTGGCAGAGACACAACAAAAAAAGAGAATTTTAGACCAATATCCCTGATGAACATTGATGCAAAAATTCTCAATAAAATACTGGCAAACCGGATTCAGCAGCACATCAAAAAGCTTATCCACCATGATCAAGTGGGCTTCATCCCTGGGATGCAAGGCTGGTTCAACATTCGCAAATCAATAAACGTAATCCAGCATATAAACAGAACCAAAGACAAGAACCACATGATTGTCTCAATAGATGCAGAAAAGGCTTTTGACAAAATTCAACAGCCCTTCATGCTAAAAACGCTCAA
>NW_016808195.1:1404303-1420053 GCF_001698545.2 Rhinopithecus bieti
GATATAAATGATGAATTGATGGGTGCTGACGAGTTGATGGGTGCAGCACACCAACATGGCATAAGTATACATATGTAACAAACCTGCACGTTATGCACATGTACCCTAGAACTTAAAGTATAATAAAAAAAAAAATGTTAAATATATGTAGTTATGTGTGTGTGTGTATTCATAGGGGAAATAAAAGACTGGAAAAAAACTGGCCAAAAGGATTATTTTTACTATATAGTTTTCTAATAAAGGGATGCTAACCCTTTAGGTCCCATCTCTTAGTATGTGCCTCTTGTTCAAGATTGCTGGGGCTCCCTGTGGTCTCTTGTGCAAGTGCAGAGATTCCAGATGATGTGTTTTTATGTTCCCTGGAGAAAGAGTGTATGCAGAGGAAAGAGGAATAGGACAGTGGGCAGAAGCCCTGGTCTGGCCTTGACTTCTAAGGAATGCTGTGTAATCTCTGGGGAGAAACTTGGTTTTCTTTGCTTGCTACCTGGATGTTTGCTGATGGCTGTCCTAGTGGATCAAATGTGAAAGGACCATACGCAGAAAGCCCCAGACCAAAGCCACAAACAGCAATGCCCATAGGGGCTGAAGGGAATTAGTTAAGGGAATGAAATGGGCTGGGTAATCTTGACATAGATATTATTTGCTTCATAACTATTTAAAACTTATTTTTGATCACCAAAACTAGACTCTCCCATTTTCTTCAAATCTTACAGGCTTATCTGTTGTTTTCTCCCTTACAGAAACATAAGCATAACTGATATTTCTAATTTCTCCTAACAGTATAATTTTTAAAACATCCATAATAAGTATGCAGTTGCCCCCACCTCAGTGATTGGATAAATAGAGAAGGTGGGTGGGGGGCAGTGATGAGCTGAAGATGGCATGCCCAGTCTAAGAGTTAGGAACCTCTCAACTCAAGCCAATTGTTGCCATGAGGAAATGCTGGCTTAGTGTGGAGAATTTTTATAATTCAATTTTTAAAAGAAAAGCAAAAAAATCTACATGCTTACATAAGGTCTCTGATTTCTAAACATTGAACATTTCTAATGAATAAGAATTGTCTATGCCAACAAAACACATGTGTGGACTATACACAAAACCAAGAGCAGCACCATTTCGAAAGCTCTTCAGGGTTTGTACAATTTTTCCTTTTTCACATTCTAGCAGCCCCTCCCATCTCTTCCCACAGAACACTTGCAGTTCAAAGGGGAAAGTCAGGGACTTACTATGGAGCTGCTGAAGGCCACAGGAGGCTGTGAGCTTTCACGGTACCCCATAGACCTTTGCCGGTAGTGGCCCTGGATGGGCACCCGGGCACTCTGGCTCCTCCTCAGAGGCTGAGCACCTTTTTGGCTTCTCCTAGTTGCTGGATCCTGGGCCCATCTAGCTGGGAAGGACAGGCACTGGTACTGGGTCCACTCTTCACCATCTGAGTCCAGCTCCTTTGGGGTCTCCAGTCGCTTAGCTGCAAGAAAGGAGTCCTGTTATTGCATTAGTTGTACCTTGGCTGGACCATGTTGGGGAAAGGCTAGACTTTGGGGTGGGGTAAGAGCATGGGAAGGGTCTATGCTACTCTGGAAAATTGGGCATCTGGACTAGCAAGACTGGAGAAAGAAGGGTACAACTAAGTCCCACAGATTCAAACTCTAGTGGATTTCCTACTAGTTATGTGACTTTGAGCTTTGACATAACCTGTCACTTTATTTCCTCAGAGTTTTTTTTTTTTTTTTTTTTTTAGGTTTCTAACTCATAGGGATGTTTTGAAAATTTAATGATATAATGTGTTAAAGTAACTAGCATACTGTAAGTGCTGGTAATGAGGCTCTTATTACAAAGAGATCAGAAGCTCCCATGTAAATGGTCCACTATCACCAAGGCAAAGGGGATAGGGCTGCTTATAATATTATCTCCACCTTTCTCTTCCTCCATCCCTCACACTCAAAAGAATGAATACTGCCCTCTTAAAGAGTTTTCTTTAAAAAGGGGGTGAAGGATATGAACAGACACTTCTCAAAAGAAGACATTTATGTGGCCAACAAACATATGAAAAAAAGCTCATCATTACTCGTCATTAGAGAAATGCAAATCAAAACCACAATGAGATACCATCTCATGCCAGTTAGAATTAGCGATCATTAAAATGTCAGGACACAACAGATGCTGGAGAGGATGTGGAGAAATAGGAACGCTTTTACACTGTTGGTGGGAGTATAAATTAGTTCAACTGTTGTGGAAGACAATGATTTCTCAAGGATCTAGAACTAGAAATACGATTTGATCAGCAATCCCATTACTGGGTATATACCCAAAGGATTATAAATCATTCTACTATAAAGACACATGTACATGAATGTTTATTGCAGCACTATTCACAATAGCAAAGACTTGGAACCAACCCCAATGCTCATCAACGATAGACTGGATAAAGAAAATGTGGCACATATACACCATGGAATACTATGCAGTCATAAAAAGGATGAGTTCATGTCCTTTGCAGGGACATGGATGAAGCTGGAAACCCTCAGCAAACTAACACAAGAACACAAAACCAAACACTGCATGTTCTCATAAGTAGGAATTGAAAAATGAGAACACATGCACACAGGGAGGGGAACATCAGATACTGGAGCCTATCGGGAGGTGGGGGGCTAGGGGAGGGATAGCATTAGGAGAAATACCTAATGTAGATGNTGTCCTTTGCAGGGACATGGATGAAGCTGGAAACCCTCAGCAAACTAACACAAGAACACAAAACCAAACACTGCATGTTCTCATAAGTAGGAATTGAAAAATGAGAACACATGCACACAGGGAGGGGAACATCAGATACTGGAGCCTATCGGGAGGTGGGGGGCTAGGGGAGGGATAGCATTAGGAGAAATACCTAATGTAGATGATGGGTTGGTGGGTGCAGCAAACCACCATGACACGTGTATACCTATGCAACAAACCTGCACGTTCTGCACATGTATCCCAGAACTTAAAGTATTGGAAAAAAAAAGAATTTCTTTTCTTTTCTTAGAAAGCGTGTGTGTGTGTGTGTGTGTGTTGGAGTGGGGGATGAAGTTGGGCAGATGATAGCTGAAGGAATCAGGTCAGTTTTATGAGTCATTCAGTCCATGCAAGGTAACAGTTCAGGCATTTTATAGCCCTAGCTCCTAAATCAAAACTTTGCCTCAGTGACAATCTAAGAGATACGTTAGACTAGAAGGCATCTTCAGGATGTGTAAAATCTGACCATGCACCTAGACACAGACCTGCCCTGACATGTCAAGTAAGGTGGCCTGAGAAATTTCCAAGCCTTGGTTGTGGTGACTGGCACACAATTAGGAAATCTCCAATCCATTACTGACAGATAAAAATCTCATTTCATAAAGTGCTTTGTCTGGCACCAGACAAAGATCAACTGGAGGGATACCACATATGAGATAACTTCTAACTTTTGTAAACAAATGAAAATTTACAAGTAATTGGAACAGCCCTGATCTGTGACAAGGAAGACCACAGGGATACAGGAAGCAACTTGTGGAAATGCCACACAGCCTTTAAGAGAGCCAGAAGAATGTCTTTTATCTCCTCGTTTCTTAGGAGAGCAGGGCATTTCCTTTTTGAAAGATGGGTGGAGCCCTTGGGAGCTCTCGTACCATTTTCTTGGTGAGAATACTCGCTGCCCATGATGGTGCAACGTCGGAACACCATCTTGTTCTCCGTCAGGGTCCCCGTCTTATCGGAGAAGATGTACTGGATCTGGCCCAAGTCCTCCGTGATATTGAGGGCTCGACATTGAATGGATAAATCAGTCTCTTCATCATACAGGTCAAGGTCATTGTTCAAGAAGAACACTTGCCCGAGCTTCACCAGCTCAATGGAGACGTACAAAGAGATGGGGATCAGCACCTGAAAAGAGATGAGTTTCTACCATGTCAGAAACCAGGCAGGTTCCCTCCCTTGGGATCCTCACTAGCAGGTAGCAAAGGCATTTAATGGAAAGTTGAGGTCAGCTCACAGGACAGACTCTGTGAAATTAACGGTCAATGACCTCATGCTTGGAGTTCTTAGGGGAATCTGAAAAACAGATATGTCTTCTTTGACCAAGGATGTCTGATACAACGTAGGCACTCACCATTGGTTGTCTGTGACTGAGCTGGGAGGGAGTGAGGGAGACTTAGCATCTCTGTTTAGAGTCCTCTGACTCCCTTCAGATCTCTGTGCCACCAAGGGCTGCTGCCCACTTTTACAGGTATTCAGACGTATTGTTAATTTCTCCCCATTGATTCAATACCTGGTATTTACCAAGTGCTTGTTGTGCATTTGTTGCTGTTCTAAGTCCTGGAAATGGGAGTCAACAGAACATAATTCCTGGCTTTGAAGAACTTGCCTTCCAGTGACAAAGAACAAACAAATAAATATATATGAGTGGTGGTAAGTCACATGAGGAAGAATAAAGAAAAGTAAAGAGGGTAGACTGATGACTGGGTGGGATGCTTGTAAACCACGACCTTTGAACAGAGACATGAGGAAGCCAGGGTGTGAGTTGTGAGGTTGTCTGGGGGAGGAGCGTTCTGAGCAGAGGAGAAAGCCAGGCACAGGCCTGGCAGTGGGGGTGGCGTCTGGGGAGTAATAGGGAGCAGGCCTTGCAGGTGAGTGAGGAGGGGAAGAGGACTAGGAGGGGAGGCCAGGGAGGGAGTCAGGGTCCAGATCACTTAGGGCTTTATCAGCCACAGTAAGGACTTCAGATTCCACTTTGAGTGGATATGAAACCATGAGAGGATTCTGTACATAGGAGGGGTATGATTTAATTCACATTTAAAATAGATTACCCTGCAAAGTGAGTGGAAAATGTTCACCAATAAGAGAGCAGTGAAACAACCTCCAATACCACAAGAAATGGTAGATGGAGCTCCACAAAAGTAAAACCACAACTTCCCTCATCTTTTCATAGATTGTATTTTCTTAGAGACACAAAGATTTTAAAATTCATCTCTTCATCAATTACTGCCTCACATTTTGTAGGTGCTCTATTTTTTTTTTTTCCTGTCCTATGTTGGGCCAGTTCTGTTCTTTTCCTTGTCAATGTATCAGATGTTAAAACACGAACTCGTGGTTTCTCTCTCTTAATGTTGGGGCAGAGAGTTCTCTGTAGCTCACTGTGCTACTTTATCTTCTTTTGTTCCTAGGTCATTTGTGTTTTATCTGCTCTGGCAGAGGGACAGGCACATATCGGTCACTGCTGTCATCTTACTCTTAAATAGAAAAGTTGATAAATATTTCCCTCCAGCTATTATCTGGGAGCAGAGTCCCCTCTACAAGACAGGGCTAGGTCCTTAAATCACCCAAAATGTGAATGCTTTCAAAGATGCACAAGAAAGTGATGATCATTTCCTTATCTCAATCCAGTTTGTACTTTCTAGTGGCCAGCACTCGTTTTTCTTTATTTTACAAAGTTGTAGGGGTTTTGGCCACATATCTTATTGGGCCCCTAGTTAGGGAGGGCTTCCTACCTGGAGCAGGATGATCATTGTGAGGAACATGTAGAAGCCCCCAAGGGCACGGGGAAGGAAGCTGCCATTGGCATCTGGCACATCGAAGGGAGGGTGTTCTTCAAAGGTCCCGTTCCAGATGCTGTGACCTGAGAGGAGGCAAAACCAGGAATGAGGTTGAATCTCCACTAAGTCCTCAAGTTGGTCAGTTAAACCAGCCCTTGACACGTTCTTAGAAATGGGTGTGCTTTGGAGGGCCCCTCCTTCTTCCAAACAACATAGCTCTGTGTGTGTGTGAGTGTGTTTGGGTGTATGTATATGTGTTCATGTTGCTCTAAAGTGGTTCTTCATATACATTTCAATCCCTTGATAGGCATTAAGTTTGTTTTACAAGAGGAGATTGGCATGAGGATTACTTTTTTTTTTTTTTTATTAAGTCTTGTTAAATAGGGGCTGGAAAGAGATAAAGAAATACTTGTTCTTTTTTGTTCTGTGGTGCACACTTCTGTGTGTGGGTGGGGAGCCTTGAGACCTGTCCCCTAGTCTCCCCCTTCTTATCCCATCTAATGCCCATCTACCCATCCATCCTTCCATTCATCCATTTTTCTATCCATTTATCTCTCCATTCATCCATCTATCCACCTACCCATCTACTCACCCATCTATCCATCCATCCATCCTTCCATCCACCCACCCATATATCCATCCTTCCATCCATCCATCCATCCATCCATCCATCCATCCATCCATCCATCAATTTTTCTATCAATTCATCTNCTAATGCCCATCTACCCATCCATCCTTCCATTCATCCATTTTTCTATCCATTTATCTCTCCATTCATCCATCTATCCACCTACCCATCTACTCACCCATCTATCCATCCATCCATCCTTCCATCCACCCACCCATATATCCATCCTTCCATCCATCCATCCATCCATCCATCCATCCATCCATCCATCCATCCATCAATTTTTCTATCAATTCATCTATCCATTCATCCATCCATCCACCCATCTACTCACCCATCTATCCATTCATCAATCCCTCCACCCACCAACCCAGCCCCATCCATCTATCCATCCATTTTTCTATCGATTCTTGTATCCATTCATCTATCCATCCACCCATCTACTCACCCATCCATCCATTCATCAATCCCTCCATCCACCCACCCATCTATCCATTCATTCATCCTTCTATTCATCTATTTTTCTATCCCTTCATATATCTATTCATCCATCTACCCACCCATCTACCCATCCATCCATATATTCCATATAATCACCCATTTATCCATCCATCCATCCACCCTCCCACCCAGCTACCTACTTACCCATCCATCCATTTATCCATCCATCCATCCATCTATCCATCTGTGTTTACCCATTCATCCCTCCTTCTGTCTGACGTTGATTAATTTAAGAAGTTAGTACTAGTTCGTGTCATTGTGGAGTTTGTTTCCAAATTAGGGAGCCAGGCATAAAAGGACAAATCACGTATAGTCTGAGAGGTGCAATAGCAGAGCCTAGAATGCTGTGACAGCCCACAGCAACAGCACCAGGTACAGACTGAACTCTGTTTCCTTATCTGCAAAGGAGATGACAACACCCATTATCTGAGGATTATGTAAGGTGAGCACCTGTTATAGAGCTCACTAAACCTCAGTATTCTTGTCTGTTAAATAGTAATAATACTTTCCCTATAGAGTTATTGTGAAAATAGAATAACCTAATGTTTAAAATGCTCTCAGCTCCAAGAAGTATAGAAAATGAAAGACAGAGGATGTTGCAGTGGCCAAAGATACTTGCCCAGGAGGTTGGGTCAAATGCCATCTTACCTAACAGAAGAAAGGAAACTTACAGACATGAAGCTGTTTATGGGAAGGTACTATTATAAAGCAGATGACTAAGGACCAAACACATGGCACAGAGTAAGGGCCACTGGCCTTTAAGGGAATAAGAAAAGAGCATGGGAAAAACCCAAGAAGGCTGAATGGATGAGGAGGACTTGAGGGGATCCTGGAGCCACAGCAGGTGTTGGATGGTCTGAAAGGCCAGGGCAGAGTATTCTGGGTGAGGAAAGAAGAAACACCACCTTTACAAAATCAAAGTAAACATATGGTCAAGAACTGTGGAATGGTGCTCATTTGAGAGTTTT
Source organism: Rhinopithecus bieti (assembly GCF_001698545.2). Taxonomy (NCBI): domain Eukaryota; kingdom Metazoa; phylum Chordata; class Mammalia; order Primates; family Cercopithecidae; genus Rhinopithecus; species Rhinopithecus bieti. Next base: position 1,411,947 of record NW_016808195.1, read on the forward strand.
CATCTTCGGTAGGGCTGTGCTTTAATTAGGCATCAACAGAGTCCTGTGTATGAGTTGTTATCTCAGAATAGAGTTCTGACCCTCCCCATGAACTTTCTTCATTTCTTTATTGTTTTGGGGAATCTGCCAAGCAGATTCTGGTTTGCCTGTGCCTTATCTCGCCCTGTGACCTTTTAATCATTAACTTTCTTTTTTTGGAGACACAGTGAGATAATCTCAAATGTCTTTTTCACTCTGATATGCCCTGAAAAACCTGTCCTGAAGCAGAAGCAACAGTTCTTGCAGCATCCTGGGGACACAGGTGGCCACATGGGCTGGGGAGAGGATGGGAGTGGGGACAATGGCTTTCTTGTTTCCCTGCTTCCCCTCCCGCAGGTGCTCTCCTTACAGCTGTGAGCCAGCCTCAAGCAGAGTGCTATTAGACACACCTGGGAACTCCAGGCTACCCACAAGACTCAATCCGATCATCATCACTGTAGTGGCACACAGTCTCCCTGAACCCCTATGAAGCTCTCAGCCTTTCAGACACCATCTTTTTCTAACAACAGCAATGGTTATGATTTCTGACTAATGCAAGTAAACAGCAAACACCACTGCTGCTCATTGGTTTGGGGTCTGCATATTTCTGGATTCAGGACATGAGTTTTTCTCTTGATTGTCCCTGTTTATTTTTGGGATCTCCTTTAGCATCCTGAAAATCATTTTTAGAATAAGGCCATAGACAGTGGGGAGTCTGGGCCCCTCTTTGTCTACACTCTGAGGATCAACTGAAAGGGCTCCAGATCACTCCTGTCTCCACCTCTCACGGTGCTTCTCACTCAACTCGGGCTACAGTCTGGTTCTGCTTTGGTCTCCATTCTTGGCCTTACTCTTGCCACACCCAACAGCCAACTGCTCCTATGCAGAAAATGATTTTTCTTCCTGCTTCTATGCTTTGTGATTTTCCTGGGGCCAACAGTCGCCTCACTCTCTCTGCTTACAGCTTCCTGCCCCACTCAGCTCCTACACTTGGCTCTGCCATCCTCCTCCTCCGGCAAATGTCTACTCTACTTGAGAATGAGCTCTAGCAGCTACCTCTTCAAGAAAGACTTTCCTCATTGCTGCTCCCATAATACCTGTGGTGGGGTGAATAATACCCTCTGTCTCCCCAGGATACATCCTAATCCTCGGGGCTCTGTGAATACACTATCTTATATGACAAAAGGGCTTTGCAGATAGGATTAGGTCACAGATCTTGAGATGAGAAGAGTATCTGGATTATGAAGGTGGGCCCAATGATGTAATCACAAGTGTCTTGTAAAAGGCAGGGAGAGCTACTGCTGCAGATGAGGAGAGGAAATGTAGGCAGAGACTGGGGTGGTACACTCTGAAGACCGAGGAAGGAACCACAAACTAAGAACCACGGGCAGCCACTAGAAACTGAAAAAGACAAGGAATAGATTCTTCCCTCAGAGCCTCCAGAGGAACCAGAACTGCTGATTCCTTGACTTTAACCCAGTGGTCCGCAACCTTTTTTGTACCAGTGACAGGTTTTCTGGAACACAACTTTTCCACGTCAGTGGGGCTGGGGAGATGGTTTCAGGGGTTTCAGGATGATTCAAGTGCATTATATTTACAGTGTACTTTATTTCTATTATTACATTGTAATACATAAATAATTATACAACTTACCATAGTGGAATCAGCGGGAGCCCTGAGCTCATTTTTTTGCAACTATACGGTCCCATCTAGGGGTAATGGGAGACAGTGACAGATCATCAAGCATTAGATTCTCATAAGGAGCACACAACCTAGATCCCTTGCATGTGCAGTTCACAATAGGTTTTGCGCTCCTGTGAGAATTTAATGCCACCGCTGATCTGACAGGAGGTACTGGTCTTTGGCCCAGGGGTTAGAGACTGCTGCTTTAACCTACTGAAATTGATTTTGAACTTCTGATCTCCAGAGCTGTAACAGAGTAAATTTGTGTTGTTCTAAATGGCTGTGTGTTCATGTTTTACAGCAGCAATGGGAAACAAATACAGTCTGATTCATCTTGTTTTCCTTCCATGCTTTGAGAGTGCCTGTGTTCAGTAAACATTTCTTGACCAAATAAATATCAGATGATATTCTGAATCATCGAGCAAAGAGCACATACTACTTTTAGGAGATTTTCTTTTGCCTTTTCGTTTCATTGGCATCCCATTAAAGTAGGCAGGGTAGAATTTACATTTTATTAGCCCTACTTTATAAATGAGGAAGCTGAAGAAACTTGCCCAAATAAATCGATTACTGTGTCCTTGTTCTTTCCAGAACATCCCATACCTACAGCTCCAATAAGGCACATGAGGATGAGGATCCCAATGCAGAAGAAGATGTCTATGTTCATGCGCCGCTCAATCTTGCTGCGTTTGTAGCGGGGGCCGCTGTTGTTCAGCATGGCTTTCGTCTCGTGGCCTTTGAGAGAAAATGAGGAAATCAGTCCCTTAGCTCCTGTTTGCCTATGTCTTACACCATTCCCTCAGCTCGTCTCACAGGAGCTTAAGATAAAAAAGAGGCTTCACTCTTTAACTTGAACTTGCCCTGCCTCAGAAGGTTGCTGAGAACAGCTGTAGGGCCCTCACATAATTTACCAGCAGGTCCTCTGTGAGCATCCCCTTCATGCATGCCAGACACCGTGGTGTGCACTGACAGAGCTTCCATGCACAGGCTGTGCCCTGCACAACTCTAGAGCATAGCCCTTATTCTGTATTTGCCAAAGATTTATAAGTTTATTATGAACAGAGTTCTGGCAAATGATAGTAAGCTGTCTTAAAGAAGGGCTGTCTTTTCCTAATTGGCACAAAGGTTCTGTTCCACCTGTTATGGGCGAGCAGTGGGATACAACGGCAAGACATAGTGTTCACATTCTAGTGAAGATATACAAGAAGACAGAAAGGATAATTATCATTATTAATAAGTCCTGTGAAGTACATAATACACAGTAAACAAAAGGCCAAGGTGGAAAAGAGGTGGTGTTGGAGATCCTGCTCAGGGAAAGCTGCTCCAAGGAGATGATATTGAAGGGAGGCCTCAAGGGAGAGTGGAGCTGGCAGCAGAGTTTTCGACTGAGGAACTGTATGTGCAAAAGACCTGTGATAGGACAGTGCCTGGGACCAGTAGTTTCCCTCCTTGTTTCTTTGGTCATGCCTAAGTTGTTGGTGTTGCCTGAGCAAGAGTAGTAGGGACCAAAGGCCCCCACCCCAGCACTAACCCTGGGGAACTCCACTCCTGTGTTGAAGTTTTGCATACAATTTTGGTCAAAGAAAGGATGGCAAAGTTTGAAAACTCCCAATCTCATCCAGTCACCTTCTTCCCTACTAGAGGAAGCTGAGGGCTAGAGGGTAAAAAGGATCTGCCCAAAGTGAAAGAATAAGTCAATGTCAGAGTCACATTGCAAACCCAAGACTCAGATTGCCAGTCTAGTTCTCCTTTCACCAACCCCTGGGACCCAAGGTCACACACCTAAGAGCTGAGAGTCAAACTGAGACTTTGTCTTTAGACGGAGTCTCTCCTTTGGGGCTGCTGAATGTTAACTACAGTGCCATACTCCTCAGCAGTAAACTGAAAAAAACACCAGTCACATATTTTCTGTGCAAAATTAAAGAAAACCAATACATCAGCTCCAGAAGCAAATGGCTTTAATGCTGTTTAGCTAGTTGCCTTGTGGATTTAAACTAGCAACAAAACAGTAGGAGTGAAAAAACTCTAGGCTTTTAAAATTAGACTCAAGTTGTTGCAGTTGTGAGTGGGGATTCCAGCCGCACCCCTGGGTCTGTAGCCTCTCTGCCTGCCTCTCAGCCTCACTCCGTTCAGGGATCCTGGGACTATCCCCTTCACCCACCTGATCCTTGCCTTCCGAGACCCCTCTGTTCTTTTGGAAAGAGGGGTTCAAAGGGAGGCAGTATGGGACAGTCGATAAGAGTGTGGGCTCTGGAGTCAGAGCTCAGCTCTATGAATACTTGACCTTGGGTTGCAGAGAGTTCAACTCAAGAGTCATGTGACCTTGGGTGAGTGAATCTCTGTACTTCAATTCCTCATCTGAAAAATGGAGATGATTGTGGTATATGAAGTGGGAAAATAAATCAATATACACAAGGTACTAAATTAGTTTCTGGTAAGTTGGGACTCAGTGTTTGCTGTGAGGAGCACACACCTCTACATTGAACCTCTTTCTTCTGTAAATCCATCTTGGCCTTTTTAGGCCTTTGACTCTGAGGCCCTGTTTTATCCATTGATAATGTCAAGGGTGAAATGAGCATTCTGGACCATTGCTCTCAACCAGGAGTGATTTTACTCCCCAGAGGACATTTGGCAACGTCTTGAGAAATTTGGGGTTATCTCACTTGGTGGGGGGTGCTAATGCATCTCATAGGTAGAGGCCAGAGAGGCTGCTAAATACACTACAGGACAGTCCCTGTCACAAAGAATAATATGGACCAAAATGTCAATGGTGCCAAAGGTGAGAACCCCAGCTCTAGATAATAATGCTAAAAACAACTGGTATCTTTTCTTTCTCATATTTTTGAGGGCCTGATGTATTCCAACTGTCATATTAGGCCCTTTTCACAGATAATCTCATTTGAACCTTATAAAGCTACAAGGCAGAAATTATTAGTCCATCTTTCATTGAAAGTCCAACCATCTTGTTCAGGAACATGCAGAATATGAAGGAATTTTACCCCTAGGCAGTCCGACTAGCTGGAGCCATGGCTAACACTCCACATCTGCTGCCTATATACCACTCCCATCACCTACTCAAGGTTTCTTCTTTATTTCTGTTCAGCCAGAGAAGCGAAGCTCTAAATCTATGTGGTTATGATTACTATTTTCTTTTTTGGTAGAGTGGAGATTGCTGGAGAGTTCATTTTTAATAGGTTTACCAGATGGTGTTGAACTCCATTGCTAAAGGTCTTTGAAATAAGTCATCTCAACTGACAAATATAATGCCCCTCTCCCAAATTAGGGAAAGCTGGCTAAATAGTGACATTATTTTTTAAAGGAACTGTTTTTGTTTGACAATCCCAAAGAGTAAATCTTGTGGTAGATGGATATTTAAATGCTCTTCTATGTCCATTGGAAGTGGTGTTCTATGGAGACCAAACCAAACACAAAAGCAAATAAGCAAACTATTCCAAAGTGTCCCAGTAAGTGGAAGACTCAGAAGAAAACACATTCTGGAGTTTTCCAGTGAAGGTAGATGCTCCAGAGAGACCCCGTTTCCTCTATTGTGGCAGAAGTCTTCAGGTGTTCATGTAACAACAGGTGAATTGAGTACCTACGAGCACTGGTGTTAAGTACTAGACATACAGCAGCCCCAAGACTGCCCTCCAAGAGTTTAGATTTCATTGTGAGAAGTCCTGCTATTATCTTTTTTTTCATTGGAAAGCAGGATCAAAGTTGGAAGGAGAGATAGGCCTCCATATCTGGAGCCATAAAATAAATAAAGGTAATAGTAAAAACATAACTGCAAAAACAACTAAAACCCACTAGCCCTCTCTTTGCTATAGGCAGTGCTGGATGCTTTTCATGTGCTGAGGAACTTGGTCCTTACAAACACTCTATGAGACAGATACAAATATTCTCCCCACTGTACAAATGAGGAAATTGAGGCTCCAAAGGGAAAGTTGTTAAGTTTGGTGAGGTTATTCCACAGACTTAAGAAGATACACTTCATTCTGACTTTAGTTAGTAGCACAAAACCATTGGGGTGATTGAGTATGAATCCCTTTCCCTGTCTTGTGCAGATGGGTGATATTAACTCGGAATCTCATCATGTCTCCTGTAGAGTGAGTGAACTGCTGTGATTCCTAGCCTCCGTTTGCTTAGCTGAGAAATGGGAAGTTACATGAGTAAATGGGAAGTTACTGTGAACTGTTGTCAGTTCCCATTGACTGAAGATGGATTTGGAGGAGGGGATGGAAGGGGAAGGACAAAGGAAAATTCAGACAAAAGGAACTACCCAGAGACAATGACCTGCATAGATGACAATGCCAACAGCCATCTCGGTGTTTCTGATGGTGCAGCCTCGAAGCAGAAGACTCTCACAGCCAATGCCAGTCCTGGTCTGGTCAGGATGCTCCCTGGTGAGGATGAATAAAAGACAGGGGGTGGTTTGGTGGTCTCTCCATGCTGTTACTGGGTAGTGTCACAGAACTAGAAGTGGTGAGTGAACGTGATCCCTCTCCTCCCTGTTTTTTCAGAAAAGTGATGGTAGCTCAGAATCGAATCCTCTTCATGTTCAAGGGCAGATCTCTTCATTGATCCTAGGAGGTCTGGGTAGGAGCTAGACCATTAGGAGGGAATTGTCCACCCTGAGAAAACTGTCATTTACCAACATAAAAGGCAGAACTCTGGTGAAAAAGACTTAGCTTCAATTCTCACATTCAAAATGTTTTTATGCAGAGTGAAGCAAAAAATCCGGCCAAACCTCACCAAAACCAAGATGGTGATGAGAGTGACCTCTGCTCGTCCTCACTGCTACACTCCTACCAGAGCCATGACAGTTTATAGATGCCATGGCAACGTCAAGAAGCTACCCTATATGGTCTAAAAATGGGAGAAACCCTCAGCTTTGGGAATTGCCCATGCCTTTCCCAGGAAACTGGTGAATAATCCACCCCTTGTTCAGCATATAATCTAGAAATATCCATAAAAATGGGCAACCAGTAGGGCCAGGTGCAGTGGCTCAAGCCTGGAATCTCAGCACTCTGGGAGGCCGAGGCGGGTGGATCACGGGGTCAGGAGTTTGAGACCAGCCTGGCCAACATGGTGAAACCCCATCTCTACTAAAAATACAAAAAATTAGTCAGGCGTGGTGGCAGGCGCCTGTAATCCAAGCTACTTGGGAGGCTGAGGCAGGAGAATCGCTTGAACCCAGGAGGCAGAGGTTGCAGTGAGCTGAGATCGCACCATTGCACTGCAGCCTGGGCTATGGGGTGAGACTTCATCTTAAAAAAAAAAAAAAAAAAAAAAAAAAAAAAAGGGCAAGGGGTCGCTCTGCCATGGAGTAACTCTTCTTTTATCTCTTTACTTCCTTAATAAATTTGCTGTCAGTTTAAAAAACAAACAAACAAACAAATTTGTTTTAGGGGCAAAGTGCAAGCAACTGGCTTATGGCCAGTTCTGCCTAGGAGGCAGATCCTAAGAGTAGAGATAGTTTCTTCCTTCTTTTAGTCCAGGGAGCATTGCAGTTTTCCACCTCACACTAGAAACTTCTGAGTCCAATCGACTCTAGTTATTACCCGAGGTCTGGCCTTTACTCTATCCTGACGCCATTCCTTTGAGATTTTCAGCAAGCTTAAATATAACTTTCCAAAACTATTGGGGAGAACAGAAAATAATAATCTGAACTCTTACAGCTTGTTTTTAAACTTGTAGTTCTTCAGTACTTCTTATTGCTAAGTCCAGTTATAAGCCTTTTTCACTCAAATCTCATGACAACCTTATAAGATAGGGCATATTATCATACCCACTTTATAGATAGGGAAACTGAGGCAAGTTCATAAAGCCAGGAAATGGCAGAATGGGGATTCAAAACTAGTCTGGCCGCAGAGTGCCATACTGCCACTCAATATGCCTTTAATGCTCATGATTCCTCACTGTGTTTATAAACTACATTTGCTTACATGATTTTGACTCTTTGTGGTCTGGGAAATTAGCAGAGTGATTACTCTTACGTATGAAAAAGTGGAAGCTCAGAGTGGCTGAGATTTTTCAAAGGCTATACAACTAGTACATGGGACATCCTAAAATCAGGGAACCTAGGTCACAGACACCCACCCTATTGAGATTTTCACTACATTAGGGTACCTAAAGTACTACCCCACTCACCCACACTGAATCAGAGTCATTTTTATTTTCAGTTCTGCTGAATATGTCAAGGAGGATGTATCATTTCATGCTGGTATATTCTTGACCCTATGCTTTTTTTTATTATTATACTTTAAGTTTTAGGGTACATGTGCATAACGTGCAGGTTTGTTACATATGTATACTTGTGCCATGTTGGTGTGCTGCACCCATCAACTCGTTAGCACCCATCAATTCATCATTTATACCAGGTTTAACTCCCAATGCAATCCCTCCC
>NW_016808195.1:1423061-1426174 GCF_001698545.2 Rhinopithecus bieti
TAGTGAGATGACCCCAGTACCTCAGTTGAAAATGCAGAAATCACCGGTCTTCTGTGTCGCTCGCGCTGGGAGTTGGAGACTGGAGCTGTTCCTATTCGGCCATCTTGCTCCGCCCTCCTTGACCCTATTCTAATGTTTGTCTATCCTACTTTTTAATGCAAAGGATGCTATAGCAAATAATAATCTGTAGTTAGAATATAACTGTTTTGATTTCATTGTATTAATTTTTACCTCCTAAGAATAGCAAGTGATCCTGGTTTCCCATAGGGCCCTGTGATATAAATTTTCCTTTTCAAATAAATTTTAGAAAAGTAAGGTAATTAAAATCTGGTGGACAGATTTTACTGAATATGATAAAAATCATAAAGGTGGTCTAAGAATGACTGAGGTTCAGGACCCACCACTGCTCCCTCTGTTTATTAAGGAGGAGGCTGGCTATGGATTTAATATTGGGCTAATGAATCTTGCTTGCCTCACTGTCGGTAGCTTGTGGTTTCAAGATTGATTTTAGGGTGTTCTGAGGTGATAGCATATGAGAGAGGCTTCTACTTCTCTCAGTTGTAATGTTCCATTTTCAAAGAATGGTAGAAAATGATTTGCTATCTTATAGCTGCTGTCTACTTAGCGCTCTTGATTTACAAGGATGCTCTATTATATTTTCTAGACTATCATTTCTCAACCTTGGTGCTATTAATATTTTGGACTACACAATTCTCTGCTGGGATGGGGGGCTGTCCTGTGCATTGTAGCATCCCTGGCCTCTACCCAATGGATGCCAACAGCACCCCTCCCCAGTTGTGGCAAGAAAGATGATTCTAGACATTGTCAAATGTCCCCTGGTTGGAGTGGTGGTGCTGGTGATGGTGGTGATTGACCCTGGTTGAGAACCACTGCTCTGTAGAGATTCTTTGGTTCAAAAGTCACATTTTTCAAATTGGACACCCCTAACTTCCAAACAGATCATTAAAAACTGTCCATCTTCTAGCCAGCCTGTGCAGCCTCAGGGAGATTCTAAATTAACGGGACCCACAGAAGCTTCTGGGAAACCCAGAGGCATCAGACCAGTGGGTCTGCTTGGGAAGAAGGTGCAGACCATCTGTGGGTGCCAGGCCTGAGGGTATTCTCCTTGCTGGGTACAGCAAGGATGTAGGAGCACAGCAAGGAATTCTCCTTCATTCCATGGGTTAGCTACTCCACTGTCCAACTGGACTTTTAGGACTCATCCATGAGGCCCAGGCAGGTGCAGGATGGACAGGTCTCCCAGAGCAGCAACTAGGAAGAGGAGGTGCTGGGAGCTGAGTGAAGCTGGGAAAGTTCTGTCGTGAAATCTGTCTGAGAGGGGTAGGCTGGAGCCCAGGTTGAAAGGTGAGAAAGGCTGGCTGTTGGCCTGAGCTGTTTTGGGGAAAAAGGGTCCTAAACAGAAATCTAGCAACAAGGCTGCTCTCTAAGAGAATATGGAGAGAGACTCAAGACATGAGAGATTTGGGATGAATCAAGTTCACAAACCTAAGGCACAAGGGGCGCCCTTTTCTTCAGAGCAGGTGACAGACTTTACCTCTCCTTTGCAGCAAGGTCCTTTTCCCAGGACCTCAGGCCCTTCTCTGCCTGTCTCCTTCTGCTCACTCTGTGTATTTTAAAAGTAATTTGCCTATAAAAGCTACGGTTTCTGTGGTATTATTCTTATTGTTTCCCCTTTCTATTTCTCCTCTTGATATCCCATATGGTCTGAGGACATGTGGGTGGAGGAAAGCAAAGACAACTGCATTTCAGGGAGCTACTGAAGCCTCATTCCAGGCCCTATTGGTGGAAAAGTTGGTGTAACATGGCTGAGCTTCGCAATGTACTGCTATGGAAAGCACACTGGGGTTGGAGTCAAAAGACCCCCATATAAGTCCTGGCTTTGTCTTGTACCTGCTGTGAGTTAGGGAGAATCTTTGCATCTATAAAGTCTCAGATCATTGTAATCCAAGTCATGATATTCTCTTTCTGGGGTCATTGTGAAGATTACATGTGATAATGTTCTCTGGAAGTCCTCTAAAAGCTGTTAAACCACAAGCTTGTCCAACGCATGGCCCACATGCGGCCCAGGGTGGCTTTGAACATGGCCCAACACAAATTCATAAACTTTCTTAAAACATTATGATATGATGATGATGATTATGATGATGATTTAGCTCATCAGCTTTTGTTAGGGTTAGTATATTTTATGTGTGACCCAAGACAATTCTTCCAGTGTGGCCCAGGGAAGCCAGAAGTTTGGACACCCCTGTAGGAAAGCATTGTATATGGGCATATACTCACATCTGTTATTATGGCTCTTATTTAAAAAAAATTTTTTTTATTATACTTTAAGTTCTAGGGTACATGTGCACAACGTGCAGGTTTGTTACATATGTATACATGTGCCATGTTGGTGTGCTTCACCTATTAACTCGCCATTTACATTAGGTATATCTCCTAATGCTATTCCTCCCTGCTTCCTCCACCCCACGACAGGCCCTGGTGTGTGATGTTCCCCTTCCTGTGTCCAAGTGTTCTCATTGTTCAGTTCCCACCTATGAGTGAGAACGTGTGGCGTTTGGTTTTCTATTCTTGTGATAGTTTGCTGAGAATGATGGTTTCTAGCTTCATTCATGTCCCTACAAATGACATGAACTCATCCTTTTTTATGGTTGCATAGTATTCCATGGTGTATATGTGCCACATTTTCTGAATCCAGTCTGTCACTGATGGACATTTGGGTTGGTTCCAAGTCTTTGCGATTGCGAATAGTGCCGCAATAAACATATGTGTGCATGTGTCTTTATAGCAGCATTATTTATAATCCTTTGGGTTACTACCCAGTAATGGGACGGCTGGGTCCAATGGTATTTCTAGTTCTAGATCCTTGAGGAATCGCCACACTGTCTTCCACAATGGTTGAACTAATTTACAGTCCCACCAACAGTGTAAAAGTGTTCCTATTTCTCCACATCCTCTCCAGTACCTGTTGTTTCCTGACTTTTTAATGATTGCCATTCTAACTGGTGTGAGATGGTATCTCATTGTGGTTTTGATTTGCATTTCTCTGATGGCGAGTGATGATGAGCATTTTTTCATGTGTCTGTTGGCTG
>NW_016808195.1:1429231-1431127 GCF_001698545.2 Rhinopithecus bieti
GGATGGGCTTCCCTTTGTGGGTAACCCGACCTTTCTCTCTGGCTGCCCTTAAGATTTTTTCCTTCATTTCAACTTTGGTGAATCTGGCAATTATGTGTCTTGGAGTTGCTCTTCTGGAGGAGTATCTTTGTGGCGTTCTCTGTATTTCCTGAATTTGAATGTTGGCCTGCCTTGCTAGTCTGGGGAAGTTCTCCTGGATAATATCCTGCAGAGTGTTTTCCAACTTGGTTTCATTCTCCCTGTCACTTTCAGGTACATCAATCAGACGTAGATTTGGTCTTTTCACATAGTCCCATATTTCTTGGATGCTTTGTTTCTTTTTGTTCTTTTTTCTCTACAGTTCTCTTCTTGCTTCATTTCATTCATTTGATCTTCAATCACTGATACCCTTTCTTGCAGTTGATCGAATCAGTTACTAAAGCTTGTGCATTTGTCACATACTTCTCATGCCAAGGTTTTCAGCTCCATAAGGTCATTTAAGGACTTCTCTACATTGGTTATTCTAGTTAGCCATTCGTCTAATCTTTTTTCAAAGTTTTTAGCTTCTTTGCAATGGGTTCGAACTTCCTCCTTTAGCTGAGAAATTTGATCATCTGAAGTCTTCTTCTCTCAACTCATCGAAGTTATTCTCCGTCCAGCTTTGTTCTGTTGATGGCGAGGAGTTGCGTTCCTTTGGAGGGTGAGAGGCGCTCCAATTTTTAGAATTTTCAGCTTTTCTGCTCTGTTTTTTCCTCATCTTTGTGGTTTTATCTACCTTTGGTCTTTGATGATGGTGATGTACAGATGGGGTTTTGGTGTGGATGTCCTTTCTGTTTGTTAGTTTTCCTTCTAACAGTCAGGACCCTCAGCTACAGGTCTCTTGGAGTTTGCTAGAGGTCCATTCCAGATGGTGTTTGTCTGGGTATCAGCAGCGGAGGCTGCAGAAGAGTAAATATTGCTAAACAGCAAATGTTGCTGTCTGATCGTTCCTCTAGAACCTTCATCTCAGAGGGGTACCTGGTTGTGTGAGGTGTCAGTCTGCCCCTACTTGGGGTGCCTCCCAGTTAGGCTACTTGGGGACCAGGGACCCACTTGAGGAGGCAGTCTGTCCATTCTCAGATCTCAAACTCCACGCTGGGAGAACCACTACTCTCGTCAAAGCTGTCAGACAGGGACATTTAAATCTGCAGAGGTTTCTTCTGCCTTTTGTTTGGCTATGCCCTGTCCCCAGAGGTGGAGTCTACAGAGGCAGGCAGGCCTCCTTGAGCTGTGGTGGACTCCAGCCAGTTCGAGCTTGCTGGCCACTTTGTTTACCTACTCAAGCCTCAGCAATGGCGGGCGCCCCTCCCCCAGGCTTGCTGCCATTATGACTCTTATTTTGTGAGAAGACTAGTGGTCTGATATGGGATCAGAATTGCAGTAAAATTCTTATCCTGAACCAAAGTTGAGGAATAAGAGTAACAATTATCCTAATAGCAGAAGCCACTGTTAACTGAATATTTCCTCTTTGCCAGTTGCTGTGCTAAGGGCTTTGTGTATGCTGACACTTAATCTTAGAAAAGAAAAACTCTTTGATATAGATATAATTTTATTTTATGGATGTGGAAACAGGCTCAGAGAGGTGAATTAATTTACCCAAGGTCATATGGATTGTAATTTGCAGAACCCCAATTCAAACCCAGATCTGTCAAATTCCAAAGTCCCTATTCTTACCTACAATGCAATATAGGCACTTAAAAAAATTGATCTTAATTAAATCATATTCACCTTCCTGAACCAGAGCACAATCTTGATTTTGATGCTATTTTACAAAGGTTTTTTTTTTTAAAAAAAACAAAACAAAGCAAACAAAAACAACAACAACACTGGTGAATTTAACTAGCACTCAAAAAAAAAAAAAAAAAAATAAAAAAAGTT